>NC_133664.1:44302328-44466238 GCF_037893015.1 Macrotis lagotis
CAAAAACAAAAACAAAAACAAAAAAAAATTATTTGAAGGGAAAACATCAGAAGAAAAATTAGATTTGTTCTATTTGGCCTCAGATTAAAAAAAAATAAGTCATGGGTAGAAGTTTGGAAGAAACAAAGTATGGTTTGATGTCAAAAGAATTTTCCTAATAATAAAAACTGGCAAAAAGTAGAGTGGAAGACAGTGAGAAGTGGTAGACTCCCGCTCCATAGGGTTCTGGATGAGCACTTATCTAGAATAGTTAGTGTTAGTTGCTGTTAATTTAGATTGAATAGCTGTGTTAGTCTACTCCAACCTCAAGCTCTTTGTATAAGTCTCATATATACATATTTAGATTATGTATATACATATATATACATAATATATATATATAATATAATGGGAATCTTGGTGTTCTTCACCTATATTTTTTAAATCTAAGGTAATTCATGGTGATGTGGTGATGAGGAGGGGTTCTAACAAAAACCTTCAGATATATCTAAAAGCATGTCCTTAGACACATAATCCAAGTTACTAGGCCAAAGCCAGGACTCCCAGGATGCATTTACAGTTCTTATGTTCTAGGCTGCAAGATATCCAGTCTAGGCTTTTAGTTGATGGTCACAATAATAAACTGAGTGTGCATGGGGGCCAGTGCAGTGAGACTCCTCAAATCTTATTCCAGGTTCTTATGGCTGTCCCCAAGTCTTATTCAGGGAGCTCTCCACCACATCTGCGATTTCCCAGGTGTCAAAAGAGTTAACATAATCCCAACACATTAAAACATACTGAATGTCTAAAAATAACTGGCTTTCTAATACCATGTGCTTTTTCTGAAAGCTCTAAATTTAGTGGAAAAAACAATCTCACAGCCCACCCTAAAAAATTAGATATCAAATCATCAGTGTCAAATGTCATGATCACTACAATGATTGCCACAACTACTGATACTTATGAAACAATGAATGGGGGAGTGGGGGGGGGGGTAGGGTAAAGGGATCTTACCTGGCTTGGCAACTGAGAAGCAGCATCTCTCGGTTATGTAGTAAAATATATAAAAGGACCAGAAAAGCTTTTGCTCTGATGGAAGTAGAAGGACTGTCAAACAGACGAATTATGGTGGTAACAAAGTCCTAAAGAAGAGAGATGAAAATTATGAAGAAAACAAGAAATCAATACTCTTCCAGTCAGAATACAGTGTTGATTATCAAGAAAAAGAATACAGAGGAATGAATGCTGGATTCGAATTTATTATT
Source organism: Macrotis lagotis (assembly GCF_037893015.1). Taxonomy (NCBI): domain Eukaryota; kingdom Metazoa; phylum Chordata; class Mammalia; order Peramelemorphia; family Peramelidae; genus Macrotis; species Macrotis lagotis. Next base: position 44,303,573 of record NC_133664.1, read on the forward strand.
ACAGTCACTGAATGAAATTTTGGGGCAAAATTGATGATGCTCAAGATGTTTTAACAAGGCTTTGGAACTGGAGTAATAGAGAGAAAATGGTGATGACACTTTAAGAGACCTCTGCACTGAAGTGCCCCCCACCTGTTCCACTGGAGTGATAATAGTCTTACTCTTTATTCAAACAAATGAATTCTGGGAATTCTAAATACTCATCACTCAAAAAATCTGTCCTTCCATTCTTTTTCTGAATTTCTTATGCAATCTTTTATCTATCTGTTTATTTCTTTTGTGAAGAAGTACAATGAAGATAAAGAGAGATTTTAAAGGAGTTTTTCTAGTCCATCTGAAATCAAAATCTGTGCCTAGATCTAGAAAAGCTCTTTTCACTATTCTCATAAGCCCAGATCATTGGACATTCATTGTCACACAGATTTAAGATGCAGTATATTCACAACTCATATGGGGGGGCAGACTGGATTTTCAAAATTTTTTAAAAATGTTTTTGCCAAAAGACTATTTGGACTTGGAAATAGCTTCCTTTAAAAAAAAATAACCTGGTGGCAGCTAGGTGGCACAGTGGGTAGAGCACTGGCCCTGGAGTCAGGAATATCTGAGTTCAAATCTGATCTCAGACACTTAATAATTACCTAGCTGGATGACCTTGGGCAAGTTGCTTAACACCACTGCCTTGCCCCCCCAAAAAAAAACCTGAGCTGGGCCATTTTTCCATTATCTCTTCTTCTGATTATCAACACCCTCCTTTTGATGGACTTCAATGCCTTGCTGAACTTCCATGCATGGACACTTCATCCGTGAAATGTTCTTTCCATCACTTTCCTGACATTGAACTTTCCCAGTTCTCTTTCCAGTGTCTCTGACATCTCTTCCCTCTCTTTTTCCTCCTTCTCCTTACACTCTTCTCAATTTATTGCTCTCTCTTATATTGTTCATGTTGAAAGTTATTCCATTCTTATGGACTTCTCTAAGCTAGTCACCTATGGGTCACCTCAATTGATATAGAATCATAACTCACGGGAACCAAGAGCTCCCTGAGGGAAGGAACTAGTTTGTTTTGTACTCTGCTAGCACAAAGTAAGGATCGAATGAATGCTTTTCATTCATTGGCCTGGTCTGGCTAGGAAAATTCAACAATTGGAGACCACTATCTTCTGCTGTAAGAATATCAGAAATGAGTATCCTATGAGAATCAAGAAGAGCCTCAGTGAGGGGCAGCGAGGTAACCCAGTGGATAGAGCACTGGCCCTGGAGTCAGAAAGACCTGAGTGGAAATCTGGTCTCAGTCACTTAATGTTTAGCTAGCTGGGTGACCTTGGGCAAGTCACTTGACCTCACTGCCCCACAAAAAAAAAAATAACAACGAAAGGAAGAGCCTTAGTTTAAAAGAGATCCACATTAGGACTGAGACAAAGACTTAAATAATTAAATGTCTATAAAAGAGCTATCTGAAATTTCTGTCCCATCAGTCTATTCATTATCATCATCATCATCATCATAATTATTATTATTGATTTATCTCTGGTTCGAGTTGGACTCTTCTCATTGCTTCACTCCAACATTCCATCTCTGGCTCTCCTTGTTTGTTCTCTCATTTTTTGACTTCTTATAAGGTTTCTTCTTCAGTGTCTGCCCATTATGATTGCAGGTTCTGTCAAGCCTCTGACATTCCTAACTTCAGTTTTCAGTTTGCCTCTAAGATAAAATACAAACTTATTGCCTTGATCTTCAAAATTCTCAACAATCTAATCCCTAACAACATTATTAGACTGATGGTGCACTCCAAGAATCCTCTCTAGCCAAACTGAACTCCCAACCATTCCCAAAGCTCCAAACACCATCTCCTGCATCCCAGCTCTCAGGAAAAATTCCTCAGGTGTGAATGCACTCATTCCTCATCTCTGCCTTTTAGAACCATTTTCCTCTTTGAAGATTCAAGTCAGATGTTCCCTCTTCTGTGAGACCTACCATCCTCCAAAGACAACAGATTGTAAAAATGCAAGTGCTTCCCATCCCACCAATCCCAAGCTCTCCTTTTGGGTCAAGGACATAGAAATTGAGCTAAACCCATTCATGAAAGACCACCAGGCCCAAACACACACACACACACACGACAAACAACAAAACAAACCAGGGTTTCCCCAAGGTGGGAGTGAAACACAATGATTTTGTGAGATCAGCCAGTCAATGCCAGACACAGGGAAAAAATACCTGGGAAACCAAGAAAGGCCAAACCAGAGCCTGTCTTCCAGACTTCTGTTCTAACAGAATACTAGATGCATACCACTGGAAGGCAGGAAACATAAGAGAAGGAGGCTCAGGGGGGCTCTGGAGGCCAGAAGCGGCTTCCTACAGAAGGAGGGTTTTGAGCTGGAGCTTCAAGGGATCCAGAGATGCTAAGAGACAGGAGGAGGGACAAATTTTAGGGATTGGGGGCTGGGGAGGAGCAGTGCTAAGGAAGCATCATGCATGAGGAACAGCTGACAAGCCAGGGCTGTCAGATCAGGATACAGGTAGAGGAAGTGAAATGTAAGAAAAGACAGAGAAAGAGGAAAGGGCCAGATCAAGAAAAGCCTTTATGGGGGCCAAAGACTTTATATTTGATCCTAGAGGAAAATGGAGCTCCTGGAGATTACTGAGAAAGGGGGAGGTGCCAAATCAAAAATGGATGCTCCCCAGATATGTGGTGACACATACAAACTGGATAGATTTTGCAAAACACCCTTCTTAATGCCAAACTGATAGAGACTGGAATTATACTTATACATGAAATAAAAGGGGTAAAGATAACACCAAGGTAGACACAGGGAAGAATCTGATAACTTCAAAAAAAAGTTGCTAAGGAGTATTTTAAAAGGAGTTAGTTTTTTGTTTTGTTTATTTTTTTAAAATACAGTCTAGGATGTCAAAGATACATTTGAGTTTTCCTCAGAGGGACTCAGCCTTCATATTGAGAAATAATCACATATTGTAAACTATTAAAATGCAAAAGCAGCATGCTGGAGAAATGATCAGAACTGACAACTACAACAATCATACCATAGGCATTCATAAGTTTCTTAAAATCTCAAAATCTTCACAGCAAGGAGAAAAATCAGGGCCACTTGAGTTTGCTTTTTTAAAACAAGAAACAAAAACCACTGGTGACTAAAGCTAGACTCTTCCTGAAAAAGGTTTCCTGGACTAAAAATATTGTTATTCAATCTAGAATAAGTAGTTAATGATATTGAGTTCTCTATATATGAATTCATTTTGTATCTCCTGACAAATACTATAAAGTAAACAAGCTACTCACTGGGATTATACCTGCATTAGCCTCTTTTCAATATGGCAGCCCCAACCAATGCAACCAAAAATAGTCTTTGTAATCTGAAAAGAGGCAATGAATTTTTTTTCAGGCATTTAATTTTCAAAGGCAAGAATAAATTTGACCTGAAAAGGCAAAATCAGCCACAAAAGTATTCTTCTAACACAGTGTCTCATGCCTAAGTTAAAATCAAACAAAATTTCTTGAGATACACAAATAGAAATAACTAAGTTCAACAATCCTCCAGCATTTGTCTGTTGTGAAGGATGACTCCTGAAAAGCCCTAATGAGAGAGTGATATCTCTAACCACTGAGATGTTTTCTAAATGTTCCTATTTCTGAATGATAGATGCTCATCATTTTTGAGTTTCCCAGTACAAAAGTCCTCCTTAATGAAGCCCACAAACCCTCAAAGGGGAAAAAATGAAGAACAGAACAGAATGATGATGCCCACAAGACATGAGGTTGGATAAGCATCAATTTGTGAGCACATCAAAATGCCTATCTTAGATGGGCCCCGTATGGACAATGAACCGGGTCCAAGAAGTTAAACAGGCAGAAGCCAGATTGGATTCAGTACAATGCTTCCAAGGATCCCAAGCTACTCCCTGTCTAAAAGTTTATCTTTTTATAATATATTCTTGACAAATTCCAGATGGCTACTTATCTTAATGATCAACTGATGGCCGGCTCTATGCCAGGTGCTGGACTAGGCTGGGGACACAAGCACAAAAGCCAGAGGCCTGCCTTCAAGGAGCTTTCATTCTACTCTACCATAATCACCAAACTATCAATAGCTCAAAGGACAATTGGAAGACACATGGTCATTTCCAGGAGATTCAGTACATTCCCAAGGATAAAATGTCTGCGGGAAGTGCTAAAGCAAACCTAAAAGAGGAAGCATAAGCCTGGAAAGTGAAGCAAAACAAGGAATGACAAAGGGCAAGTCTGAAATGTCGAACTGCTATCTATGAAACACTGAAAAAACAAGGTCTCTAATCCACTGGATGAATACTTTGGAGAACTGATTATTGTTTTGAAAACACAAAAAGAAAGGGTATTCATGATTTGCTGTTTGTCTTATAAATGGGAACATGTACAACCAAGAGATGGTAGATCGATTTGAACTAACCAAATACTACATGCATATTACCTGAAAGGGTCCAATACAAAAAGTTTTGAAAGCCCTATGTAAAAGAGATGGACTATGATGCTGATTTTTTTTTTTTTTGCTTTTGCATAGGAAGAATAAAAGTTATTTCTACTTTTCTACAAACTTACAATGGGGTCAAAAAGGAAGAAGTTAATCCTTAGTCACATGTTCTTTCTACAGGGTCATCACAGTACAGAAATTGGGATATTCTTTGCTTAATTTGCTTCATGTTTATGTATTAGAAGACATAAATAAAGTCTGATGAGGCAGCCACTTGGCCTGTGACACTCCTATCAACTCAAATGAAGTTAGGAAAAATCTATTTTTCCTCTCAAATGTATTTATAACCTGCTTAAAAGCTCTATAAATAAGGAGTTTAGAAGGAAAAGGGGATAATTCCACTGAACTGTGCTATATTAGGCAAAGCTTTTGGAAGGACAGATTTGGCAAGAATATAATAAAAACAAACTCAACTTTCTGGATTTTATGACCCACATTCCATAAGTATGCTATTTGGTCTAACCTAAAAATAACATTATTTTAGGTGTCAAAGAAAATGGGAAATTCACAGCATCAAGGAAATTGAGTTAAGGGAAAAAAAGGTGTTTTTGTTGCTTAATTTTTTTTTTGTGTGCCTTCTCTTTTTTTAAAAAAACAAAATACCAGGAGTGTTGATACCTGCCTGTAACCCTTCTATTGGAAAGGGAAGGCTGGTAGATTATGAGTCTAGGGGTTCTGAGACGCAATAGGGAAAAAAAATCTTTCAGACGTCTGCACTAATTTCAGCATGAATTATGTCACCAACACGTTGAGTTCTGAGTTGGGGTTTAGGAAAGGACCCCTAAAGAGGGGAGAAGGAAGGTCAAAGCTTCTGCCTTCACTAGTATTGGAACCATGTACTTTTAATCATATTGAGATAGGATCCATTCTCAAAAACAAAAAACTCAAAAAAAACTAATAAAGGAAACCAGATTTCCCCTTCATAAAAATCCAGGCTCTTTTTATTAGTAGGCTGATCTCCTCCTGGTTCACACCAAAGTCCATAGGAGAAAATGGACAATAAGAAATAAAAATATACTTTTCAGAGCAGGGCTTATTTGGTTTTTATCTTTATTTCCTATATATTTCACATGACCAGGTTTAAATATTTGCTAAAAGAAACTGAATTAATAGCAGTAATAGTAATAAATGATGATAATAATAATAGTTCACATTCATATAACATTTTTAAATTTATATGGTATTTTACAGATATTATCTCATTTGATCTTCTAAATAACCCTATGAAGTAGGAGCTATCATTATTATTAGTCCCAATCTATAATGAGAACAGTAAAGATAAGAATGTTTCAATTGCTTAAGGACATACAGTGATGTAAATATTTGAGATGGGATATGAACTCAGGTCTTCCTAATTCAAATTCTATGTGCTGTGCCATCTACCCTTTCTTCTCTAACAAATGAGTGAAGCTTATCCTGATAGCTAGAACTTTCAGAAAAAAAAGGAAAAAAGAGGAAAAGAAAAAAAGAAGGAAGAAAAGAAGAGGAAAGGAAGGGGAAAAGGAAGGAAGGAAAGAAGGAAGGAAGGTAGGAAGGAAGGAAAGAAGGAAGGAAGGTAGGAAGGAAGGAAAGAAGGAAGGAAGGTAGGAAGGAAGGAAGGAAGGAAGGAAGGAAGGAAGGAAGGAAGGAAGGAAGGAAGGAAGGAAGGAAGGAAGGTTGGTTGTTTTCACTAGAGAAAAAGTGAACATATTTTTCTTGTTCATTTCCAAGCAACTATAGAATTCCTATTTGGAAGGTAGCAATCATTTAATCAAAGTCATAGCAGAAAAGGAATCCTCACAATAAGATATTAGACAGTCTATTCCCAATGAGATAGAACTACCATCTCTGCTTGGGGGGCGGGGTTCTCGTGAACTGCTCTAATTGTTGGAAGTTTTTCTCAGAATTCTGACATTTTAGCTTCTTTGCAACTCTCACCAATTATTGCTGAGTGTGACATCTGAGGACAAACAGAATAAGTCTAATTCCTCTTCTAAAATTTCTCTTCAGTTTTCTCTTCCCTCATTTAACTATTCCCAGTTCAGTCAACAAATATTGTGGGATGAATACAAGGCTCTTGGCTATCCTGGTTCTTCAGTTTATCAATGTCCAGCACAAATCAAGTTACCGAGGATCAAAAAGAATATGAGATCTTGTCATCTTCCCTTTTATTCTACTTTTCTACAAAAAGGCAAGATAAATTAATTTCAGGAAAATAAATCTTTTGAATTATATAACTTAAAATATAAATATAAAATATAAATATAAAATATAAAAATATAAAAAAAAGACAGAAGAGATCTGAGTCCTGCTGATCTAGTTTAACTCTCTAATCTTAATGAAGAGGTAAAGAGAGCATCCCAAAACTGCATGGAAAAGTGCACTGGTTGAGTTACAACTCAAATCCTAGGTTTTCTGACACAGAGTGTAGGTATATATATATATATATATATATATATATATATATATATATATATATATATATATAGTATATGTATATATATATAGTATATATATGTATATATATAATCATAACTGTGTCTGCTAACCAACTAACCTATAACCATTCCCATTTTTCTGAAATTGTTCTTTCATTTTTTTAATTCAATGATACTTTTTAAATTAATAAAGATTATTTCATCTCCACCTTATGTCCCTATCTTCCTAAAAAAGAAAAACAAAATTATTTTGACAAATACACATAGACAAGCAAAATAAATTCTCACGTTGGTCATGTCCAAAAGTGTGTCTCATTCTATACATTGGTCCATCTCCATCCTCTGTCAGAAGATGAGTAGCATCCTTCTCATTGGAATCCTTCAAGATGGATCAAGATGGATTGGAGTTCTGAAGGCTTTCAAAGTTTTTTATATTTCCAAAGTTGATGTTATATAGCATAACAGATTCTGCTCATTTAATTCTTCAAAAATCCATTCTATTATTCCTCTCTAAAACCATGTCCTTCTTCATTTCACAGAGTACAATTCCATTATATTCATATACCATATCTTTAAATATTTACCCCAGGGTGATGATGACTGTCTTTCATTCTTGAAGAAGACCATGGCATCAGGGATACCATGACAAACAGGTGAATTGGATTTGAGAGAGGGAGCACTATGCTAGGTCACCAGTCTCACTTTCTCCTCCAAAGTCAACTGAGTTCGTGGCTAGATGTGGGTCAGGAAGACTAAAGATATTCTTGGATAGGAGGCAATCAGGATTAAGTGTTTTGCCCAAGGTCACACAAGGTGTCTGAGGCTAGATTTGAACTCAGGTTTTCCTGACTCTAGGACTGGTGCTCTATGTACTGCACTACTAGCTGTCCTGTACTTTCCCCACATGATAGCTACCCTCTCAGTTTCTAATTCTTCACTAACAATAAAAACATCCAAACTGCTACAGATAATTTTATAAGTGTGAGTCTTTTCCTTTTTCTCTAATCTCGCTGCAGGAGTGTAGGTCAATAATTTCTGAAGAATTACTTTTCAGAATGGCTAGAACAATTCCTACTATACCAAACGTGTTTTAATGTACCCATTTCCCCACAGCTCCTCCAATATTTGTCATTTTCTTTTTTTGTCAATTCTTTCAATGCAATGGATTTTTTTATTTCCATTTCTTTAGTGACCTAGACTATTTTTCATCCTCCTCTGAAAACTTCCTGTGCCTATCCTTTGAACCTTTATCAACAGAAGAATTACAATCAACTTTTGAATTTGAATCAGTTCCCTAAATATCTTGGAAATTAGACTTTTTTTTCAGAAAAACAAAATGTAAAGATTTTTTTATCCCTATTCTAATTTTTGCTGCATTTGTTTTATTTACACAAAAGTTTTTTAATATCATATCAAACTTGTCCATTTTATCTTCTGCCATTCCCTCTAGTCTTCATTTAGTCCAGAACTTTTATCATGCCTATAGCCAGAAAGGCAATTTCTTATTGCTCCTTCAATTTGTTTATGTCACCCTTCGTATCTGAGCCATGGCCATTTGAAATTTAGCTTGGTATATGGTAGGCGATACTGATCTAAACCCATTTCCTGCCAGAATGCTTTCCAATTTTCATATCTGCTTTTGTCAGATAGTAAGTTATTCTCATTTTCTTCTTCTTTGATCCTGTTTTGAACTTCTTTGACTTCTCCAAACAGTCCTCAGTAAATTCATCATTAACAACATTCAATTTGGAGCAGCTAGGTGGCACAGTGGATAGAGTACCAGCCCTGGAGTCAGGAGGACCTGAATTCAAATCTAATTTCAGAAATTTATTAATTACCTAGCTATGTGACCTTGGGTAAGTCACTTAAGCCCACTGCCTTAAATAAATAAAATTTTAAAAAAAGAAGAATCAACTTGCAGGGTTCAATTTGACTTGTTATTCATGCCTTGATGGTAATCTCTCTCCTTTTGATTGCAGCAGGGAACAAAAACAACTTCATTTCAGAAGCACAGACTAGAAAGACATTTCCTCAGACATGCTTCCCAATTACTGCTTTTCAGTCTTCTTTGGAGTGTGATCTTCCCCATTAGATTGCACACTCCTTCATGGCAGAGTTTTTCTTTTTTGGGGGGGGGGTATCTCCAGAATGTATTTAGTGCCTGATATACAGGAAGTGTTTAATAAATGACTACTGACTAACTGATTAAGCTACAGGTGCTCCTTTGTAGTTGTGTATCTAATCTTTTCCATTGATTGATTTCTCTATTTCTTAAGTAATACATCCAATTGTTTTGCTGATCACTGCTTTGCAGTATGGCTTGAGATCTTGGTACTTCTTCCTCCCTTTTCACTTTTATTCATTATTTCACTTCACCTTTTGTTTCCTCATATATAAATTGTATTATTATATTTTCTAACTCTAAATTGACCTGACCCTAAAAAAGTAAATCAATTTAAGAAGCATTGTCATTCTTATTATATTTGTTCAGTCTATCCCTGGGCAATTAATATTTCTACAATTATTTAGGTCTATTTTTATTTGCATAAAATATTTTATAATTATATTTATATATTTTTAAAAACAATTTGCATGTTCATTTGGCAGATGTATTTATAGGAATCATGAAAACAAGACATAATACTAAAAGAAGTATATGAAAACTATGTAGAATTAACATCTACTATCCTGTATTTCTAAATATCTTCTGAGAGATTTAGATGATGACCTTCTCAAGTGTCCTCCTTTGTTTTTTGTTTTTTAGTATGGGGAAGGAAAATGGAAAATAGTGAGGAAAATAGATCATCTTCATCCATCAGCTAACACCAGACCTGAAACTTTGTTAATAAACTCCAACCCTTGCTTATATCACTTAGACCCTAAAGCAACTTTTTGATTAGTGAATTTAAATAATATTAAATCATGTGCATATTTCCTTTTCTGAGACTAGTTTGCTTCAGGAAATATCATATGCATTCTTAAATTACAAATTCTATGATCTTTCTCTAACATTTCATTCTTCCACAAGTTCTCCAAGATTGTCTAATTCAATTTTATCCCACATATTTGCATATGTACAGCTTTATTCATTAATTTATTGAACTTTTTAAAAAACAAGCATTCAATAATTATGCCCATGAATATATCCAATTCCCTAAAGTTTTGATAAATATAATGTTTCCATATTATGCCCAACTAGCAAAGTAATAAAAAAGGGTAAAAATCATTAGACTCTGCTTACAGGCATTAAGAGAAGCTACAACATTCAGTCATCCTTTTATTGTTTTCTGTCACAATGATTGAAAATCAATGTAAACCCTAACAGTGGTTACATTTGCTGATTTCCTCATTGTGCTCTAAAATTGTTTTGTGGAAAATTGAAATGTATTTAAAAGATAAATCCACAAAGAAAACCCAAATCCAATTTGCTAACAATTTATGTTAAATCCATTATCATTGTTTCATTCCTTAACTTAAGACTTTAACTAAAATGATGCACAGTGGTGTTAAGCATTGCAATGAGAGTCATTTTCTTTAGATAATAAAATCTTCATTTATCATCCCTAAATAAAAACCTTTAAGCCCCAGATGTTCTGTATAAATTAAAGCTACCCATGTATTTGCTAGAAGTGTTCACAGTCATTAGCTAAGTGTATGGAGCTGGCCATAAGAGACCTTCTGTTTCATACTGGGAGGGCACTAGTAAACCAATCAAGCAGTTCCTGTTAGCTACTGAACTGATTTATTATCTTATATGACAAAGTCAAATAGGATGACCAATCAAAAAGCAACTCAGACTGGAAAATTCATTCACAGAAAGTACCTGAAAGTTGCATTGACTCCTTTATTTTTATAGGACTTTAAAACAACTTAAAAGATTTAAGGATTTTCTGGTGGCCTCTCACTTCTTTCATGGCAATTTCAAGCAGAGGATCTAAACTTTTATTCCAATTTCTGATTCTGGTTTCAGAAAAATCAGGATGAAATTGTGATGGCCAGTGACAGGTAGTGTGGAAAAATGAACCTACCATCATTACTTTCTAGAAATTTAATTATTGCTAACTTTAGAGCTGCCCAAATAGATTCAAGAGATGTCCACTTCAGGAATCACTGTGACTTAGGAGGAACTAAAAAAAGATTTATGAGACTAAAAGCAAGAAAATATTGCAAATATGCTTGGCATGGTCCTGTAAGGGCAGAAGACAAGAGTTTAATGTATGTGATCCTGAGGATATATCAATCTGAATGAGAAAAAATGATCTAAATTGAAGATCCTGCCAACAAGAATTATGCCATCTGATGACTAAAATATATGCCACATTGAAACCTGAGATAGAATGTCAAGCTAAAACTGAACACTGGGTAAAATATCCAAATGCAGAGCACTTAAAAGTTCATCTCCACCTACTGAATCTATAATTGCTATGTAAATTATATTTATGTGTGCAAAGTAAATAAGAGTGAACCTGTCTGTACACCTCTTTGAATGTCAATGAGAGATTAAGGTTTTGTAATTCACTTTGCAAATGAGGATCATTACTAAATGTGTAATCCAATAGGTCTGTGTTTTATGATAAAAATGGAAAGACTACATAAACATCCAACAGGACAAGAAAAGCATCTTCACAGAAGGAAGAAAGCAACAGTACATTCCAAATGTCAATTTTGGATCCCAAACCAATTTCTTCTGCCTTCAGTTGCATCTATTTTGATTAGGTGAGTAAATGAAAAGAATGAGGTACTTTGACATACACAATTCAATTAGCTGATGGACAATGGCAGCAGCAAAGGAAAGAATAAATATATCTCATTTTCTACCAATAAGGTCTTTCTATATCAAGAGCAATATCCCCCAGGGTTGCATACTTAACTCATCTACAGTACACTGCCTACCTGTGAGTCTCTGAATTTTCTACCTAGAGAGGTTAGACACTATCAGCAAAAACTTGGTACAAGGGCCACATTATAAAAATAATTTTAGAAAAGGGGTTTTTAACCTGGGGTCCATGAACATTTTAAGAAATATTTTTACAAATGTATTAATTAGTTCCTGTATTATATTTTAAAATATTTTTCTTAAATGGGTTGAGACTTTTTCAGTTAGATGCTGTCAAAAGGGTTCTAGGACATGAGAAAGGTTAAAAATATCTGCTTTAGACAACTGCCAATACAACTGCTCAGTCTACTTGGATCTGTAATCCTCCATGTATTCAGTTTTTATTTGAATTCTTTATCTTTTTTTGTCAATTTTTAGTGTGCCTAATCTATGCCCATACTCAGATGATAATGCAGAAGACCTTTATATTTCTAGTCCTGGTCGAAATACTCAATACTTCACAGAGTTCAACACTCCAAAAAGTGTATGTCTAACAATTGTTTCTAAGACTGAAAGATGTTCTGAATTGAATTCTTTCTGGCATTATAGGAGGCATTCTTATCCACTTCTTTATAGTATCATCTAATGTTCCTATATTATAATGGAAAGAGAATGGCTACAAAATATTACGGATACTACTAATTTACCTATATCAATTTTCAACACAACTAGTTCTACAACAATAAAAGAGAATTTCAATCTTAGAAAGGGACCAATTGATAAAAATATCCCTCCAGTCAATAGGTTTTAAAAGAAAAATATTAAATAAATATAAACTAACAAGGCAAAGAACTCCAAATTGATCCCTTGCAAATCTCAAGAGGTGGAATTGATCTGCTTCTGACTTGCTGGCACAGCTAAAATTCAATGAGCTCAGTCTGGCCATCAACTGATAATGGCCCCAAGGAAAAACAATGAGAAATGCATGAGGACAACTACTCTGACATAGTTTCAGTAGACATTTGAAAGGAAAAAATAATGAAAGTTTTGATTGAATATAAAAATGTACTTGGGTAACACTTTCCTCAAAGAATGGTCCAATTTGTAAGTAAAACATCTTTTTTTTATTAATTCAGACTTTAAAAAATCAGAGCATAAAATGACAGAATCTGATTTTGTTTATATAATTTAATTTGTTTTCTTCAGGAACATGATAATTAAATAAATATTTTGACTATTCAATGATTTTGTATAAGTTCTGGGTTCCATACTAGTGTTTAAATTCCATAATATTTTGCCTATGCCAGTGACTTTCATTTGCTTATTAAATATGAGTGATATTGGACATTTTTGATAAAAGCTTTTCAATTGCTCAGAAAATATACAAAAATGACTGCCAAGTATTACCTAAATTGTCCTTTTCTAAGGCCAATGATAATAGAGAAGAAATATGGATGGAAGCTCGTAAATCTCTACACTAGATTTTCAGATGTTGAAGGCAACTGATCCTATAGATTCTTCCAAAGAATCAATTTCCATGGCCATTCAAGACAATGATGTTGATGGACTGGGATTATTAAAAGTTTTGGATAATATTCTTGCAAATAATTCTTAAGTGTCAATGGCATTAACACCTTTTATCAAGAACTGTTCAAAAGTAATAGACTTCTGCCCTCAGGATACTTTTTCCTACCTATAAATTGTGTTAAATAACAAAGGTCAAAGTTCTTATTTAGAGTTAGTATAAATTGTTTGAATTTTTAAAACAGCATCTTCTGGGGCAGCTATGTGGTGCAGTGAATAGAGCACTGGCCCAAAAGTCAGGAGTACCTGAGTTCAAATATGGCCTCAGACAATTAATAATTACCTAGTTGTGTGACCTTGGGCAAGTCACTTAACCCCATTACTTTACCCCCCCCCCCAAAAAAAAACCTTAGTATCTTCTAAATCCTATGCAGGAGGATAAAAGATTGTTTAGGGGTTTGGAGTACTTTTACAAAGAATGTTTTTAAAAGGCTATTTTTCTAAGTCTTATTACTCAATAACAGGTTGCCCAATTAATTTCAAACTTTCTCCTTCAAAATTCTCTTTTGCCTCAGGCCAAGAATAAGGAGTTTTAACATGCATATGGCTCCCAAGGATGAAACATTTTGTGAACATTAGGATAGGGTCAAAAAAGGTCTCATAAAAGGAATCTTCTTCTAGGCTTTATTCCAAAAAAACAATTGAATTTATAGCAAGGGAATACTGACCCAGATGAACAACATGGAGACCTGATTCACACTCAGAATATGTGTGATCCATAAATTAGACAAATCATTTTCAATTTCTTACTCTCTCAAATATAAAGCAGTTTACTATTAATGCCAAAATATTTCCTTTTTTAAAATTTATGTGACAGTGTTAAACTTTTAACTATTCCTATGCTCTCTTCCAATTTTATTGGTAATACCTAAGAAATATTATTTCTCTAAACTCAACTTTTGATGATTCTTTACATTAACTCAAAGTCAGGTTAGTTCTCTCCTTGGGTATTATAGACTTACTATATGTCAATTCCATTAGCTTAAAAAAAATTGCATTGCTAAACGTGACTATTGGTGACCATTTTTTCATTCAACATCCTAAATGACATGACCCTGGACTCAAATAATGGTATTGGATTACCTGACCCTCCCCCTCCCCAAACTCCAGATACTCTCTAGAAGATAAACTTTCCAGGAAAACCTAGACAAATTCTGATACTACAACCCCTTTCATCAGATATTCGATGTTCAGACCTAATTAAGATGAGTATCCCCCATGACCAAGCAAAGAAAGAAGATGCATGGCCAGTTCTGCACCTCCAAGCCTTTCACAAATGCAAAGTTTATCCCAATCAAGGAATATCTTCTTAGGCTCTATCACTTTCCACACCCAAACCAGCTTCACATCTACCTGCAATGGTTTGTCTACATCCGCACAGGAGTTTTATTCCCCTACCATCACCTAGTCTTCACCAGCGACCTTGGAAGCTATAGAGAGAATCTTGCAAACTGAAACCTCTTTCTACCTTCCAGTCATTCCTATAGGTGATTCTGACAAAAGGAGTCAGGATACTAAAATTTTTCCAGAGATCTACATTTTTAAATGAGCTAAAGGAAGCATAAAAGAGAAATGAACCCCAAAAGACAAAAAATGAACCCCTTCACAGACAGAATGCTTTTCTCTTTGTCCACAAAGGCATTTTCTACCAAAACTTTTGGTTTCCATCATGGAGTAGGAAACAGAAAGCTTCCCCAAAAATTAACTTTTATCTAGCATTTTAAAAAACAAGGCAAGGATATTATGATAGATGATCACCAAAAAGGGGGGGGGATGAGATCCCTTTTAATGCTATCAAGTTCTCATTTACACAATGCTGTGTATTTGTAAATGTGCCCAATTCCCATCAAGATGTCTTGTTTCAATGATCAAAGCTGTATTCTAGCCTAATTCTCAGATCAAACCTCTGCTTTAGGAGCTATAATTTTTGATAATCTGGAAAAATAACTTATTGTAGTCCACTGACCTTAAAAAGATAAGAACAAGACAAAGAGAGAAAAATATAAATTTGCTAGTGATTACAAAGGTTCTCTCTCTACCAATAAAGCTATTGTATATTACAGAAGAAAAGTTAAAAGAGCTTAGATTTATATAGGGAGTAATGATGGGGTTGTGACCATGCATTTAATAAAACTCTAAGTCATGGTACTTTGGGCAGACATGGTTTTCAATAGATATCTTTTAATTTGAAAATGCTGATAAAACCAGGATATATTTTTCTTCACTTAAAAGTAAAAGTTAGTTACTTTAAAATAAATTTATTTTATGATGATTAACTACATAGGATAATAATACAGTTTAAGTAAACTTAAATTGTACTAAGTCTTTTGGAGAATCCCATATTATCATAATTATATATATATATATATATATATTTGCTAAAATTCCTTTCCAGAAGGTTGATGATAATGCAGCTGCTAATAATAATAATGGCTGCTATTTATATATCATTTTAAAGCATACAATGAGTTTCAGATATTTTACCTAGTTAGTAGTTCCTGAAATAGGTATTATTGTTCTCATTTTATAGATGGGAAAATAAAGGCTCAGAGAGGTCAATGACTTGCCTAAAATCACACAGGTGAGTCTGGCTACTCTGGTTTTAATAGCAGACAAGAAAATATACTGTTTTAAATTAATACATGTTACTTTAGCATATCTGAAAAATATTTGGCATCATTTAAAACCCAGCTCAGGTGTTACCTTCTACATGAAATCTCTTTCTAATCACTCCAGCTGCAGTGCCTTGCCCATAAAAAAAATGTCATATTTGTTTTATTTACACTTATATAAAGAATAGGGACTAAACTTATGTTTTCAATAACACAGGGAACCTTGAGATATAAAAACTCTCTCGAGCAACTGCCATCTTCACAACTTAATACTCTTAGAGAGTCAACTTGGGGCATACAGGTATGTGTTTATAAGGCACCGTGGAGTAATGATTTGAGAGTTGGCAGGCAAAGTGCCAGGACAGATAACAAATCCTAAGGACTCTGCAGATGAATGGTGGAGTAGACTGTCCCTACCAAAAACAATATGTTGTCTTTGTTCCTACCAAAGACCCAAGGGTCACAGTAGAGAGGGGCTCTGGATCACCTCTGGTAGGAGAAGAGCTGGTTAGTGAACATCTGGGACCCTGTGGGGATGGTTTGGAAAAGTGGAAGATTTGCTGCTCCCCATAAGGATAGCTCCTGGTACTTTGTCCATCACTAGGCTACTTGCTGGCTTTGAGATGTCACTACTCTATGAAAATTCAAGTTTTAAAAGTTATTTTTCATATTTTTTATTGACTAATGAATTAACTTCTATTTGATCCATTCTAATTTTCAAGGAGTTTGTGCTTGGTCAAGCCTTTGAACTTCCTGTACAAAGTTGTTAATCCCTTTTGCAGTTTTTACCATAGCTTATCTATCTCTTCCAAATTTTTTCCTCTAGCACTCTCATCTCATTTCCTCTAACACTCATTCAAACCTAAAATATTTTTAAGCTTTTAAGGAAACAAAACAAAATCCTGCTTCAGTTTTTCTAGGAATTCCACTTGAACTTACACACAATTGTGTTTTTCTTTGATGTTCTACTTATAAATGTTTTGGAATCATTATTCTCTTTCTCTGGATTTTTTCTTGAATAATAATAGTTTTTTTTTAATCATGGGATTCCATTTTTGCTTGCTCTTTCTCCCAGCCTACTTGCTGACCTCACAAATCAGGTCAAGGGCTGCACTGGTGCTCATCACATGAAAAAAGGGCCTAAACTAAGGGTTCCTAACTCTCTCTGGGGCATGGAATTCTTAGTAATTCCTTCTCAGAATAATATCCTTAAATGCACAAACTAAATAAAATTAAAAATTTGATTGAAGAGAATCAAGTTAAGAATGTCCAGTTTTCTAGAACTATGCCCAAAGAACAATAAAACTGATCATATGCTTTGACCCAGCAATTTCAATACTAGGCCTATATTCAGAAGAAATCACACACACACACACACACACACACACACACACACACACAGACACGCCCCCCCAAAATGGGAAATGTCACATATGTTCCAAAATATTCATAATAGTTCTTTTTGTAATGGCAAAGAATTGGAAATTGAGGAATGGCTGAACAAGTTATAGTAAATGAATGTGATGGAATACTATTATTCTGTAAGAAACCATGAATGGTCAGACTCCAAAGAAGTATGGAAGGAATTACAGGAACTGATGCTGAGCATATAGAGCAGAACCAAGAAAACACTGTACACATCAACAACAACACTGTGAGTTGATCATCCTTGAAGGATACAACTCATCTCAGCAGTTCAGAGAGCTAGGACAACCCTGGGAGACCATCTATGAACAATGCTGTCCACATCCAGAGGAAGGAAAAAACAAAACCCCAAAAAGCAATCTGAATGAGCACCATGTTCATTTTTTAAATTCTCTTATGTTTTTCCTTCCCAACCATGGTTTTATTTCTTTTCCCTTAGGATTATTCCTCTTCCACAAAATGACTAATATGTAAATATGTTAAACACAAATGTATATATACAACTTTTACCAGATTTTTTGCCACCAAGGGGAGAGGAAGGGAAGGGAGGGTGGTAGAAAAAATATATAACTTATAAATTTGCAAAGGAATGAATGTTGAAAAACTTGAAAAAAATTTAATTTAAAAAATAAGAATGTCCAGTCTAAAAGAAAACATCGAGATCATTAAGTATACCTTCAAAGAAGAAGTAATGGAGACCATAGACGAAAACAGCATCAGGTGAGAAGGCACAATTGGGTGTTCACCCCTTTAAAGAGATCCTAGAGGCATTGCAAGGCTGAGAGGCAAAGCTGTTTATTGTATTCAACTTTGTACTAACTACAATCACCAAAGAAAAGCCACCAGCCAGGAAAATGCCAAAGCAGAATACACTTGAAAATTTTACTAGTAATTGAAAAGTAAAAGTGACAAGCTAATTTCTTTGCACATTGAACTGTACATTGTTTTTCTGAAAACATATGTAAGTTGGCTTGCCAATAAAAAAGAATGTATAAAATTGTATACTGATTTCATTTTTTCCTATTCAGTAAAATATAAAATTATGAATGGAACAGATCCTCATCTGTGCTGAAAGTGAACAAATTAGTGATATACAGATAAGATTTTGGTTTCCCTTTCCAAAGACAGCTGAACACAAAAGAAGTGTTGCTTTTTCTTTTATTGTAAGAATGATAATAAGGGACTTGGAAGAATTTTATTAACAAAAATACACACAGAGTATTGAGGAAATAACTCTTCCCTACACCTCATAAAATTAAGTCAATTTTACAAGCAAATGAAAGCAAATTCACAGGGGATTCATTCCATGCTTTGGCGTTGCAGGGTTGTTGGAAAGACCATATGGGTTTCCAGTAGAGGAGGAACTTAATAAATGTACAGGTCCCAGTGAAATGTTCATTGTTGCTCTTGTTTGTTGGTGGTGGTGGTCCTCAAAGAGCACCAATGACAATGGGAGGGTAATGTGTTGACTTGCAAGTGAACTGGATTTCAGTGAGGCAGAGCTGTGCAGTTATCAACCTCACTCGCTCCTCCAGAATCATCAGAGTCCAGTGGCAAGAAGTAGGTCAGGATGATGGGCAGAGAACCAGGGTACAATGAGAGACCTTGGCCTGTTTAAGCTAAAGAATTTCCTGGATTATTATGAGAATGTTAGATAGGGTTAGTGTAGCAGCAAGGTTTTCCAAGAAGATGTGAGAAAGGAACTAAAAACCCTATCTGATGGGCAGTTAAATGGTTCAATGAATAATGTACTAGCCCTGAAGTCAGGAGGACCTGAGTTCAAATATGACCTCACACACTTACTAGTTGTATGACCCCGGGCAAGTTACTTAACCCTAATTGCCTCATATAAACCAAACAACCAACCAAACAGTAACAATAAAACCTATGGGATTAGTCAGAGACTATTGGTCCAAGGGGAGATGGAAAAGAAAGAAAGTAGAGAACAGACAACAGGAACATTATGGACATATGGAGAAAAAAAAGAGTGTCATTTAATAAATATATTTTAAAATACATGGTCAGCAGGGCTGTCTTTAAATTTTTATGCTTTAAAATTCTGTCTTTAAAATTTTATGCATTCAGGGGTCAGCTAGGTGATGCAGTGGATAGAACACCAGCCCTGGAGTCAGGAGGATCTGAGTTCAAATCTATGTGACCTTGGGCAAGTCACTTAACCCTCCACTGCCTTGCAAAAAAGAAAAAAATTAGACTAGAACTCTAATATTGTTTTCAATTATTGGTCCCATGGTTTAGGCTAGACACTGATAAGATGAAAATGTTCTAAAGGAGGCCAAACAGGATGGTGAGGGACCGTGTTCACCCCTAAGATTTGTTGAATGAACTGGGGATGTTTAACTGAGAGAAGAGAAAGTTGAGGAGAAACGCAGAGGCATAGCTGTCTGCAACAATCTTGGAGGTTACCATCATGAAGGAATGTAGAATTAGGCTTCTTCCATTTGTCCTTAGACATCACACCCAACAATAGTTGGTGGGAGATGCGAAGACACTAAAATGTAGGTTGAATGTTTGGAAAATGTTGAACTCTTATGACTCAGCAAAACTAAAAGTCATGAGAAGAAGAAAGGGAGGAAAAAAAAAAAAACCAAAGCCTGAACCCCATTTGCAAGGCAGAGCAAGGGAGAAACCCAACCTTTTCTTGAATGAGTCTCTGAAGGTGAATTCCACAGGACAACATAGCAGTGAACAGGGTCAACATGTACTGCTGCACTTTGCAGATGGCAGATGCCAAGGAGTTGATGACTGAAGTCAAGCCAACCTTTTCAATCACATTCTGGAATGCATTTGGGGAATGACGTGTGATTCTGCACAGGGCCTGGGAAGACAGAAAAGCAACTTTATTAGATAATCTATTTGTATTACACTGGTCCCCAAGTGAAATTTATCTTGGGTAAGCAGCAAGTATTGCTATATTTTGTTATTCTTCTCTTCCCTTTATTATAAAAGGAAGATGGAAGAAATTAATGAATTTTATATGAAGCAATAACTCAACTCTCAAATTAGAAAATATAGACTTGGCATTCAATTTTTTTGATTTATTAACTAAATGTATTAGATACCATTTCAACTTTGTATTAAGACAAATAGTTAATTCATAAACCTTCTTTACTGGGAAAATCTAAACTTTGAGTGAATTATTTAGAGTTTTATTAAAGCATTTATTATAATAAACATGTGGAATATTCCTCCCACAATTTAGACTGCAATCCCAATTTATAATCAAAAGTTATTTAACTGTAAAAGTGGTTATTAGAAATGCTAATATTGTGATTGAGATGAAGCTGACAATAAGGTGAAGAAGGGAAGGAGGGGAGATAGAAGGTTTTTCCAGAGAAACAAGTCTCTAAATGATGATTCCTTTAAAACTGGAGCAACTGTCATAGCCATCTCCCTCTCCCCCACCCCACCCCACAAAAGGATCACATTAGCTACCAGCAATGAGGCAATTAGATAAGAGTTTGAAAGCAGGGGCAGCTGCTGAAGTACACAATGTAGAAAGGGAGATTTAACTAAGGAAAGAGCTAGGATGAATTCAGAGAATAGAGATGCCAGATTACAGTTCAGGTAGAACAACTCTGAGCTAAATCTGCCAAGCCAACTTCCATCCACAAGACAGGCAAGTAAAACTTAATAATGCATGAAGACACTCAGAAGGAATAAGAAGAAGCAGCATGTAGTGGGCAAGTCGAACTCTACCAACACCTTGCCTTCACTCTGACCTGAGTGGAGACACCCCGGACCACTGTGCCCAAGAGCCCAACATCACTCCCCATCCACCCAACCTCAGCAACCATCATCTTGGGAATCAACTTTGTGAGAGCTGCCAAGCTGGCACTGCCTCTGCAGGTGCCACAGCCCCCATTTCCTCAGTAGCCACAGCTACTAAAGACTCTGTAGAGAGCTGAGCCATCTAAGACCTTGACACTGTAAAATAAGTCAGCATTAGAAAAGGATAATGGTTCAAACAGTCAGAAGAACACTAAAGCAGAGGCATTACCATCCACTTTGCCACCTAAGGACCACAGCACCTTTGTGCAGCTAAAACCTTCTCTATGTGTTATCTCCTTCATCAGACTAGGAATTCCTTGAGAACATATGATCTTACTTTTCTATGTGGAAGTATAATTTATTTTATTATGCTTCACTTTATTGTACTTTGTAGACAATGGTGCTATTTTTTTAAAAGAAATTAAAGGTTTGTGGTAATCCTGAGCTAGGCAAATCTACCAGCTGCATTTTCCCCTGACAGTATGGGCTCACATCATATCTTTGTGTTACATTGTGGTAATTCTTGTAATACCATAAACTTTTTCATCATTATTATATCTTTTTTAGTACTCTGTGATGAGTGATCTTTGATATTGTTGCAATTACTTTAGGACATATATAAAAAGACAGTGAATTTAATCAATAAATGTTGGATGTGTTCTGACTGCTCCACCAACCATACTTCATCTTTCTCCTTCTTCTCAGGTCTCTCTATTCTGTGAGATACAATAATTTTGACATTAGGATAGTTAATAATGTTGTAATGGCCTCTAAATGTTCAAATGAAAAAAGTATGAATCCATATGGCTAATTTCATCATTGTCTTATTTTTAAAAATTGCCATAGCAACCCAACATTCAGAAACCACCACTTTGACTAGTCAGTACATCGACATCAAGGAAGGTCTTCCACCAGTAAAAAGAAGACTTTCATTGATGATGATGAGCCTTTTTGGCAATATTTTTAAATTATATTTGATCCAGCAATACCACTACTTGGTCTATACCCTGAAGAGATGATGAAAAAGGGTAAAAACATCGCTTGTACAAAAATATCCACAGCAGCCCTGTTTGTGGTGGCAAAGAATTGGAAATTAAGTGAATGTCCTTCAATTGGGGAATAGCTTAACAAACTGTGGTATATGTATGTGATGGTACACTATTGTTCTATTAGAAACCAGGAGGGATGGGATTTCAGGGAAGCCTGGAGGGATTTGAATGAAGTGATGCTGAGTGAGATGAGTAGAACCAGAAGAACACTGTATACCCTAACAGCAACATGGGGGTGATGATCAACCTTGATGGACTTGCTCATTCCATCAGGCACAATTTTGGCATATCTGTGATGGAGAATACCATCTGTATCCAGAGAAAGAATTGTGGAGTTTACACAAAGATCAGACTATTACCTTTAATTTTTAAAAAACTGTTATCTTATTATGTAATTTTGCTATCTCTTTATGTTTCTTCCTTAAGGATATGATTTCTCTCTCATCACATTCAACTTAGATTAATGCATACCATGGAAACAATGTAAAGACTAACAGAATGTCTTCTGTGAGGGGTGGGGAGGAAGCAGGATAAGGGAAAAATTGTAAAATTCAAAATAAATAAAATCTTTCTTAAAAATTATATATAATATTCATATATATTTCATAATGAGACTGGAGTTTAGTATAAACAAAATTTGGGACTTTATTGTAGTGGACTGGATCTGAACCACAATTAACGCTAGGGTATGCTTATATACCGCAGTTCTTAGGACTGTTCTTTACCCTTAATAAATGTTTTTTCCTTCATCAGGAAGGACTTATAGAAGCAATTGTAAAAACAAAAAACTTGATCATAGTTTGAAATTCATCAGTTCACAAATTACTATGAGATAGGCATTATTCTTGAGCCCAGAGACACAGACAGAACGAAATTGTCCCTCCCCTCAAATTCTATGGAGAAACAACATGTACACACATATAAATAGTTACAAAATACCTGCAAGATAACTTCTGGGACTAAAGGGAGGTGGGAGAAAGGGAGAGGACCTAGGGGCTTCCAAGATAAAGAAGGAGCTCCCACAGAGGGGCAATCTTGTATTGTGCTTTGAAAGATATTAGGGATTCTAAGAGGGGGCATTGACAAGAGAAGATCTTTTGGGGAAGCCATGGAAACAGCAAAGAAAATGTAATGTGTGAGGGGCAGCCAAAAGGCCACCCGGACCAGATTGAGAAGTGCGTAAAGTTGGAGTCACTGAGCAAATCCTCTGTGTCCCTGTAAACACCAGCTTACATAATAAAAATTGTTCATATTGAAAGAAAGTTTTTTGCTGACAAATGATTTCCCCCACAACCGTGTAAGGGGAATCGTATATGATTATGCTCATTTTGCGCATGAGGAGTCATGGTTACAATCACACAGTTGATATCAGACTAGGGTTCACAATTAGGTTTACTGGTTCCAAGTCAAATCTTGTTCCCACCCTACTAGACAGTAGTTTCCCCCACCCAGAAATTTCCCCACACTAAAAAAGTACTTAACATTCACAAAAGCTGAGTGAGCATCAGTTGTATGAAGAGCCCATTCATGAAAAAGGTAAGGCAATAGCTACAACTTTATTACACAACACACACACACACACACACACACACACACACACACAGAGACAATACAAGATGGCCCGAGGGAAAAGCCCAAGTTCCAAAGTTGCAGTCTTTAGAGAAAAAATGCTAGTAAGTCACTTTGGGCACGATTTCATAAGTTCCACAGAAAGGGTTAAAAAGGGCAGGAATAAGGATCTGGAAACTAAAATGAAAGTGAAAGTTACTTTTGGTAGAGAAGCTACAACTATAATATGATGAGAGGAAAAAGGAATTTCCTAAATAAGCTCTAATTACAGAAAGTCATCTTTAGAGCATGTGAAAAGTTTCAAAAACGGAGTTTGTAATGAATCTAAGAAAACTATTCTCTATAAACCAAAAGGGAATTGTTTAATTATTTTTTAACCCAAGGACAAAAAAGAATGAAGGAGCATTTTAAAGGGATTCCCTATGGATCCCACCACAATCAGAATGTTTTCAAATAAATTAAGAATTCTCCCAACAGTGATTTCGGCACAGAGAAACAATCAGACTCATTAGCATTGTAAAGATTCTTGGAGCAGCTGGCACAGCAAAACTTGACTTTCTATTGATACAAAATCCCTATCCAATTAAAATGGAGGAACTTCTTGGTAAAAAAGGTTTCTCTAGACCAGCTATAAACAGAGTGTTCAAAGTCAGATTAGGATGGACTAAAATGCTTTCTCTTTAGAATGTTGTTTGAAAACCCAGTAGACTTTCCATTTGAAAAACATATAGAAGATTTAGATTTAATGGAGAATGACCTCTCAAAAGACGTTTGAGTCTTGATTTCAGTATTTATGAAAGAATGTGGAGTCTTAAAGGCAGACTAAGTGTTTTTTTTTATTTCTTAACTTTAAAAGAATTATTAATTCCCAAGTTAGTGTAAAGTAATTTAGGTACATTTTTCAGGACTGAATTTGAACTCCAAAAGTGATTAACTAAAAATAATACCGAAAAAAGTACTGTGTTCTTCCTAAAAATTTACATTTTCTAGGAATTTGTTTTATTTGTTTTATTTCTTACACAATTTGTGTAAGAAAGAGACAAGTTCAAAATTGAACATATATATGTATATATACATAGATATATTTGAGAAACAAAATGGACACACTTAAGGAAGAAAAAACAAAGAATGATTTTTATTCACTCTTTTGAATGATTTCATGTATTGGACAAAAGAATGGGGCAACACTATTTTAGACTTTAGTTGTTCACCACTCCTAAAACAGTGGTGCTCACAAAAATAGTTTTGTTCACAGGTTTCCCATTGTTCTAAGCTTGTTAATTTTCAAAGGCCATAGAACTAAACAGTTTCCTCCCCATCTAATTAGCTTGGTTTCCAAGGCCCTACCATATAGGGAAGAGATCCCTACAGAATATCAGAATCTAGGAACTACCTTCCTTGATCCAGTCTGGCTACTGATGGTCATTTGAGGGTCCACTGGAAGGAAGGCCCTTCAAAGGTCTGAGACATGGGAGATGTGATAAGAGTAACAAGACCAAAAACACCATGGAATTTAGAGAAGCATGGAAAGCATAGAGGGAGCTATCTATGTCCCTGATCAAGCAACTTCAAACTTTCCAGCAGAACTGTTGTTAGTGTTGCCCTTCATAATCAAAGCCCACCAGATATCAGTGAATGATGGCATGACATGTACATTATCACACAGTTGGTACTGAATTTCAAACTATGGTCAAGTTTTTTTTTTGTTTTTTTTTTACAATTGCTTCTATCAGTCCTTCCTGATGAAGGAAAAACATTATGCTGTTTAAAGTGAGCAGAATGTTGTGCAAAGACTTCCTTCTCACTGCTTCTTCCATCTTAACCCAGTGGCTAGATAGGACCAGAAACAAGACTTCAAAGTGTTGGTCCAGATAAAGCGGGAGACCTTGGTCCTTAGAAGTAGGTCATTCCCATGTCCCCAAGGCACCACAGCATCACAGTAACTGCCACACAGAGCATCAGGACAGCATTTTTATGGTAACAAAATTACAACAATATGGTAAAGCTGTCTCAGCCCAGGGCCAGGCAGCCCCAAGCCCAAAGGGGCTTGGGTGATTCTTTCAGGAAACTTTAGTGAAGGAATTGTGGCCAACTTGGCTTTTGCCTACTAATGGAATCCTCAGCTAGTCCCAAATCTAAGAGTTCTGGAGACACATCACTCATTATAGTGAAGGGAAAATGATAAAGATGAGGGAAGTTGGGTAACTGCTATCAGTCTAAAACTGTGTGAATGGAGTCTCAGTGGGTCCCTGAGTGCATCAGGAGGGGCAAATGGAGATTCTGGCCTCTCTCTGGGAGCCCCTTCCAATGCTTCCAGTCCTCATCAATGCCAGTGACTGAAGTGACCATCCCTGCCTCATACTCACCTCCTTTCTTCTCCTCACTCCTCCATTCTGTAGTTTATCTATGTGTCTGGCTGAGGGAATGCTTGCCCCTCAACACCAGAGGTTCTTGTCCTCTTCTCATGAGTGGTGAGAAGATGCAGGGTCACAAGGACCTCAAGAAAATCAGTCTTCATCTTATTGAGAACAAACTTGGGAGAAGTTCTGAGACATGACTAAGGTAGCATAGCTAGAAAAAAAGGAGCTACTGAGTTTCCAAGTTCCTTGGAGAGTCAAATGCCTAGGATACTCCTGAACCTCCCAGGCAGACCTGGGCCAACTAAGATAACAAATGGCAGCGGAATGAGTCAACAGGGCCAGGGAGCCATGTTCAGGATAACAAAAGACTAGGGCAGTTCAGGATCTGACATTCTGAAGTCAGAGAAAGTTTAGTGAGAATCATCAAAGACATCAAAGAGACCACCCTCTGACACCACCTTCAGAGCCTCTGAGTATTGTCCTCCATACATCAGATGAGGCATGTCACAACGGATGAATGCCAGGCCTGGAGTCAGGAAGACCTGAGTTCAAATCTCATCTCAGACATTCCCTAGTTGTGTCACATAAACCTTCGTTGCTTCAGTGTCCTCATTTGTAAAATGGAGCTAACAGAACCTGGTGCCCAGGATCATGCTGAGATTAAGTAAAATGTTTGCAAAACTCAAAGAATGAAATAAATGTGATCTATCATCATTGAATCCTATGTCCACCATATTGATGTCCGCCTATAAAAGAGAATTCAACCACTGTGAACTGATGGATTCAACAAGGGTTTTCAGGGCTTGGAGTTAAGAGCATGAAAGGCTCCAAAGAATAGAAGGAGTTGGTCTTTATATTTTCCTACTGCTACATACATCCCCCTGGCACCAGCTACTGGGAATTGTGTTGTGATCTCTGTAATCCTCTTAAAATTTCACATCAATAGGGGATGTTGGGAAATTGAGACTGATTCATTGCTGATGGAGTTATCAACTGATTCAGTCATTCTGAAGAGCAATTTAGAACTAAGCCCCACAGACTTAATAAATAATAAATAATAAAACTACTGCTAGGTCTGTAACCCAAAGAAATAAAAAACAAAAATATATACAAAAATATTCTTTCAAGTAGTGGCAAAAACTTTTAAATTGAGGGGATGCCCATCCATTGGGAAATGACTGGACAAGTTGTGGTATATGATTGTGATGCAATACTATTGTTCTATAAGAAATGACAAGCAGGATGCTCTCAGCAAAATCTGAATGATGCAAAGTGAAAAAATCTGAATGATGTGGAGTGAAAAGAGCAGAATCTAGAACAGTTATATTAGATAATGATCAACTATAAAAGACTTAGCTATTCTCAGCACTATAATGACCCAAGACAATTTCTAAGGATTTACAATGAAAAATACTATCCATCTCCAGGGAAAGAACTAATGAAGTCTGAATGCATATCAAAGCATACCTTTTTAAACTTTTTATTTTTAGGTTTTTGCAAGGCAAATGGGGTTAAGTGGCTTGCCCAAGGTTACACAGCTAGGTAATTATTAAGTATCTGAGGCCAGGTACTCCTGACTCCAGGGCCAATGCTTTATCCACTGCACCACCTAGTCGCCCCCTTGTTTTTTAACCTTTAAATTTTCCTGGGGCTTATTTTTTGGGGGTCTATATTTTCATTCATAGTATGACTGTACATATATAACCTATGTTAAATTGCTTGCTTTCTCAATGAAAAAGGAAGGGAAGAGAAAGGAGAGAATTTGAAACTCAAGAGTTTTAAAGAACAAAAGTTAAAAATTATTTCTGCACATTATTGGTGGAAATAAAAATAATCAAACTAGAGAAAAAAATTTCCCACCAATCCCATGGTTAGTTTCCAGTCTCTGTTTAAGAAACACACTCACAGAAGGAAAATATGACCTCTCTGATCTTATTATGCATGCCCAAGCACCACTATTCTTATCTCCACCCTTCTGTCACCACAAGATTCACTTAGTGTGAATTCATATTCATGAACTTAAGAACATGGTAATTCAGGTGCATTCTCACCGATATAGCCGTTATCCTTAGAGAGTCTATAGTGGAATGTTTGAAGAGGTACCATAAAACTGGTCCAATTTCCCCTGTGATAAAGCCCTGGGCTTGAACTGAAAAAGTGGTACAGACATTCTCGATAATCTTTGCTGCCATGTGATTCACAACACGTTCTTCCTAGAAACAGGAGAAAAAGGAGAATATGATTTTATATCAGAAATATATTCATGATTTCATAATTCACAGAGATTTGGGGAAGAAAAAAATCCATAAGTAAAATGCTAGAAAATACAGGTGAGTAAGCTCCTTCCTGGGTGAGAGTTTGCTATTTTGAGAGGAATGTTAATTCTTTTGGGTTACTGGAGAACTGTAATACCCTATAAGAAACTCATTTAGCCACTGGTTCTACCCCGAGAAATGATGGTAATAAATCTTACTCTTCCTCCTGAATATAAAAACCAAGACTAAGGGAAAAAAAAACCAGCAAAAAATGAAAGCAGGCCAGATAACTTTTGGAAGACAACTGTAAAATATTGAAATGCGAAGTTTTGATATGGATTCCCAAAGTGGAGGAAGGCCCCCAGAAGTCATAGCAGCAGTAGCCCTCCCAGAGTGGGTCATTCAGTCCTGCAGAACAGGTAGACTGCACAGAAATGTACTACCTTATAATCAGCCTAAAGATTCATTAGCATTACTCAGAACAAAGAGTGAATAATCATCTTTATCCAGTTAAACCTACACTGAGACTCCTGATAAGCTAAAAGAAATCATGGGGACAAAGGAATGTTAACAGCAAATAAAACTATTTGGCACCAAAAAATATTTAACAGGGCAAAAAAGATATATGTGGTCATGAAAATCACTCAATCACATCCAGTCATAGCACCTCTAAAAATGATTAACAGGGGAGGGATTCTGTACATCTATGATTAACCAGGAGAAAAGTCCATACCTGGAATGCTCCCTATCCTCAACCGCCTGCCTTTGGCAACTCTGCCTTCAGCCAGGACTTACCTCAAACTGCCACCTTCTGCAGGTCATTTCTGGTTCACCCCCTTCCTAGCTCCTAGTTCCTGAAGACTTTCCCTCCAAAGTAATATCCTTCTATTTGGCATATTCCTATTATTTCCACATCACCTCCTTCAAGTCAGGGATTGTTTTTGATTTCTTTGGGTTCTTGAAGTCCATATCAAAAATGGACAGGGTCTAGGGAGTTCTCCTGAGCTCAGAAGGCTTTAAGCCTGTGCCCAGGGATGAAATTCACTTTGGGCAAGGTTGATTTAAAGAGATCACCACCAAATGAAGAATTTTTTCAGTCCCAGCAATTGTTAACACCCTCTGATAAGGACAAAGACATCACACGCTATAAGTGAAGAAAATAAGCACCCCAAAGAACTCCTGGACTTCAAAAGTCTTAAAAGTATTTCTATCATATATCTACAAATCATTTTCAAATAAGATAAATTTAGAATTTTAAAAAAATACATAAAGTCTACTTGTAGCAAATTGACCAGGCCCCTATTCCATGTACAAGGAAGATAGGTAACTTTAACCCCCCTCATCAACAAACCTGTAGCTCCCCCATACTTAACTTGACTTTGCTGTATCTAAGCAGACAAGAACAAGAAAAAGAAATGTAGAAGTCATGCTGGCCTCACACTCCTCCCTCAAATACTACCCCCTTTTAACCTAAGGAGTCCAATATTAAAAAAAAAATATATCATTCTATTACAAAGTGAAACCTTAAAGCAAACCCATCATGATCAAATGATGCTGCAAGAGAGCTTGTAGATAATGCTTGGTCCTCTATCAGTAAAGACGTCTTTATCTATTGTATAAAAATCTGGGAGTAGAAATATTAACTCTAAATACGTGGTTCTATAGACAGAGAGGCAAATATTTAGTTGTTGAGAGAGGACTGCTAATATACTATCAAAAGTATATTTGACCTGATGCTGCTGAAACAGTATTTTTATTTTTTCATTCCTTTCATTTTTAATATTACCTTCACAAAACAGAAGGGCTAGAATTAAGCATTGCAACATCTCTTGACAAGAATTATACTTTGTTGATGTTTGTCCTTTGTTTTTGATGAATACCATGACATCAGGGAGTTGATGTCATGACAAACTTGTGAATTGGATTGGGGGGGGGGGGGGTGATAAGTTACTAGTCTCACTTTCTCCACAAGAAACATCTGGATCCAGTGGTCAGTGCACAACTGGAGATAGCCCTAGATGTGGGGTAATCAGGGACAAGGTTCAAGTTCACATGACAGGTAAGAGTCAAGTGTCTGAGGCTGCATTTGAACTCAGGTTCTCCTGTCACCAAGGCCAATGCTCTATCCACTGTGCCACCTAACTTATGTTATGTCCAAGATAATTTTTATTTTTTAAAAAGATTCCTATGACTTAATAAGACTAAAATATGATGGGACTGTATTTGAGTGCCACATCTCCAGGGAAAAAATTATTCCCTTCTACTAATTGAAAGTTAATGCTAGAGTAATTATAACTATGTGATGCTGTTGTTGATAAGCAATTTGAAAACTTCTGAGATGGAATATCTCTCCAGTATCTCTCATAAAAACTCCAGCAATAGGAAACTGTCTTTACAGCCACAATGTCAGACATACAATGTTGTCCTCTATTGATTTCCATGCTACTCATAACTTGGATGGTGATTTAATAAGGGAAAAAGGACCAAATGCACTCTAGGGACTTGGTCTGTCAGCTCTGTAACACATATAACTTTACTAATAATGTCTCCTGATGGTCAAACTTAATTGATTTATCCCTTAGGACCCACCCTCCCCCTCCAAAAAAAAAATCTAAGTATTCCTCTCATCACATTATGTCATGACTGCCTACTACTAAAGGAAACAACAAAGCATGTGTTCACAAACCATCATGTCCAGCATGGAAGGGAAATGCTCAAGGATTTGTCAAAAATGGAAAAGCAGGTGCATAAAATGACTATTTATAATCAAGAATACACATAATCTTCTGTATCTCCTCTCTCACCTCTGTGGGAAAAGGGGAGGAAGATATTTAGTGTTGAAGTACTTTAACATATAAGGTTACCATAGTGGCTAGGTGGTGCAGTGGACAGAACACCAGGCCTGGAGTCAGGTGTACCTGAGTTCAAATCCAGCCTCAGACACTTAATAATGACCTAGCTGTGTGGCCTTGGGCAAGCCACTTAACCCCATTTGCCTTGCAAAAATTAAAAGAAATATATATATAAGGTTACATATAAGGTTACTCTGGAAATGTGATGGGATCATATGGGAAGAAAACTCTACTGTAAACTCTGCCTTTTTGCTTAGAATAAAACCATGCAGATGAACCGGTGGCCTCTCACAGGTGCTAACCCAGAGGCAAGCTCATGGGCCACTGATGTCTCCATCACAAATGTTGATGGTCAGCTACAGAGAATCCCCTTCACGTTTAACAAAATGTGTCTCTTTATGTTAAGTTGCTAAGGAATAGAAATCAAATCTTTTCCCATCAAAGCAAAACCAATCCAGCTTTTCTTCTGGCCAGCAATCCGGTGCCCTAATGATGACAAGGCCGCTAACCCTATTGAGATAATGTGAAATTTGAGTTGATTTTCCCTATTGTGGTGACTACTTTGTACCTATTGAAATCCCTGAACCAGATAGCCCTAAATGTTCAAAGAAAATTATTTCAGAGACAGCCTTGGAACAGTTGTGAACCAACCTGCTTGTTACATACAAGAATGACTGTAGTAACACCATAATCTGTCTAAGTTAAGGCCATCAAGTTTTCAAGAGGACATAAATGTTTGTTTTATGGAATGTTCCTATACAATAAATTCCTTATTTAATATAATCACATCTAACATATTCACGGTGTGCTGAACCTGTCTATTTAACAATTAATTTAACGATTAAATCTATTTAAGCTATGAAAGCTTTTTTTTTTAGACTTTTGCAAGGCAAGTGGGGTTAAGTGGCTTACGCAAGACCACACAGCTAGGTAATTATTAAGTGTCTGAGACCGGATTTGAACCCAGGTATTCCTGACTCCAAGGCCGGTGCTTTACCCACTATACCACCTAGCCACCCCGCTATGAAAGCTTTAAACTGCACTAAGGCTTTTGGAACACCCTGAATATAGTACATATGTATACCTGGATATGTATTCACTCCTGATATCAATACAAGGCCAATTAAACAATGTATCTAACAAATATAATTTTATTGAATAAATAAAAAATAATCAAAGCATTTTTGTAGCCTGGAACATTAAGATGGAATAAGTCATTTCTAGTGCCAAATAAAAAAAATGTTTATATCTTGACTAAAAAAAGGCGGGGGTGGGTGGTGGGTGGTGGGTGGTTGGGGGCAGAAGAAGGGCATTTATTGTCACATAAACTCAATGAGACTGTCACACTAATTCAATTTACTGCCTTTGAGATCAGCTATCTTAGACCCTCTGGGATCTAAGTACATAAACATCAAGACTTGTCCTATTTTCTGGTTAATTAACTCTGTGGAAGGAGACACTGAGCTAAACTAATATTTAGCCCTTTAAAGGAAGGTACCATATTGTCATGTTATGGGAATCAAGGCCATGATAGTTGGGGAAGTGAAAAAAATGGATCTAAAAGATGTGATTAAAGTGTTTCCAATCTAGACTAAGTTCAAATCTATTAGCACCATGAACTCTTATGAGATGAATTATATCCATGAAAGAATTTGGTAATTTTTGAAATAAAAGAATAAAATTTAAAAAACCTTCCTGCTTTCAGTTAGTTTTTTAAAAAGATTTAAATGAGAAAAGTATTAATTTGGAAGAAGTCTGAATATACCTTCAATGGACAAGAAGCTTCCTTCAGAAAAGTAACATTCTGTCCTTTCCAGGGAGGTACATATTGACAATGAGGTTGACACTCGCATTGCCAGAGCTAGCTGAGTATTTGTGAGGCTCCAAAAGAAAGTGTGGGAGAGAAGAGGTTTTAGACTGACACCAAACTGAAGGTCTACAGAGCCACTCTGCTGATCTCATTGCTATATACATCTGTGAAACATGAACAGTCTACCAGTGCTGGGTAAGGAAACTGAATCGCTCCCATTTAAATTGTCTTAGCAATATTCTAAAGATCACCTGGCAGGAAAAGATACCAGACAAACAGCCTAGAATTCTAACATTACTACAGAGAGTGTAACTAAGATGGCTAGACATGTTGTCAGTATGCTGCACATATGCTTTCCATAAAAAAACTATTTTATGGAGAACTCATACGGGGCAAGTGTTCACAAGAGGATCAGAAGCGCAATACTGAGACACCCTGAAGGTCTCATTGAAGAACTTTAGAATTGATTATACAGCATTGGAGACACTGGCACAGGACCACCCAGCATGGCATGCCCTCATCAGTGAGGGGGCTGTACCCTATGAGGAAGACAGAACTGAAGCAGCTCAAGGGAAATGTGACATAATGTAAGTTTAGAGTACCCATCCCGTGGTGTTCACATGGACTATTTGTGCCCAACCTGTGGAAGAGCATCCGAGCTTATATTGATCTGATCAGCCACAGTTGGACACACTATCACTTGTCTCAAACATAGACATGTCATTTTGGTCTTCTTTGATAATGAAGGACAAGAACCAACCAACCATAACTTAAAAGAGATTATATGTCACTAACACATGGGAGAGTCATGCCTTGAATATACCCTTAAATACTTTAATTATATTGAAACCTGTATAGAATAAGAATGAACTCAGAAATATAAAAAATGAACATTATAAACTATGGGAATAGGTGCTTTTATAATGCATAAAGTTTGAAAATTAAGACTTCCATTTAAAATTTTAATTGACCTCATTTGCAAATCTGTTATTATTGATTTATAAGTTTTATTCTCAATATCCTGGGTATGTCAAAACTATAAGTCTGCCAAAATGGAAATTATATCTTTTTTTTTTAGTTTTTTGCAAGGCAAATGGGGTTAAGTGGCTTGCCCAAGGCCACACAGCTAGGCAATTATTAAGTGTCTGAGACCGGATTTGAACCCAGGTACTCCTGACTCCAAGGCCGGTGCTTTATCCACTACGCCACCTAGCCGCCCTGAAATTATATCTTTGAAAATAAAATCAGCAGGGTTAGGATTTCAGGAGCAGTGGGGGGCGGGGGGGAGGAGATGCATAAAAGCAATTCGAAGGAAAAAAAAAGACCAGAAAAATTACCAAACTGATGAAATTCTAAACAGTCTATATGATAAACTGGGTAGTTTTCCAAGATAATCATTTATCTGGGTTCATCTGGAGATGCATGTGCCTGCAGAGGACACTGCCCACCTTTACAACTCTGCCCCTGTTTTCATTCTCTGAGCTATAGCTCTCTAGGACCATTAGGATAGCTCCTCAAGATAAAAATCCTTAATACATTCTAGTAAGTAATTTTATTTATCAAATAACATTGAGAAGCCAAAGTCAGTCGGTCAGACTGACTCTGATCCAGTAGGGACTCTACAGGAGCATGGGATTTTCAGTTCAGAATATTAAGAATTAACTTTGAACTCTTACAAGTTCATTAGTATGTAAAATTCTAAAGAAACAATTCAAGTCTTGGCTTTCACACATTTGTCCCTTATAGAGGTAGAAGAAAATTAAACAGCAAACAAATAAGCAAAAAAAAAAAAAACCAGCAATAGAGACCACCAAAAGCAGAAACATTTTCTTTTTTTCCCATTTTTTTATCCTCAAGAGTCTTTTTTTTTTTTAATGTTTTTGCAAGGCAAATGGGGTTAAGTGGCTTGCCCAAGGCCACACAGCTAGGTGACTATTAAGTGTCTGAGGCGGATTTGAACCCAGGTACTCCTGACTCCAAGGCCAGTGCTTTATCACTATGCCACCTAGCCGCCCCCTATCTTTTTTGCCTTTTTAAGATATCCAAAATTACCAGTCAGTTTCTGCTCCCTAAAAGACATCCCAATCCAACCCTTATACCTTAACTCCATTGGGAAAGAACAGGCTGGGAAGTATATAACTGAACAAAGGTAGCCTTAGACTCCCCACCACCCACCAAAAAAAGCAGCCTGACCCATGAGTAAATTATTCTTATTGTTCTGGTTGGGAAGATTATGCTGACCATAAAAATATAGGGGGAAAAAAGATGACAACTGTTCACAATGTAATATTATATTTAATTGACCTAATAAAGAAAATGTGATTATCTGTTCTAATGCAGATAGCAAGCAGCCTCTGGAACATTTAATAGACAGCATCAACCCCTCTCAAAATAGGTTGCATAACCAGTGCAATTTTAAGTTTCAAAATTCAAGTACTCGCCCCAGTTTTTAAAAAGACAGGAGGTACTTTACCCCTCAGTTCCCACAGAAAAATTAATAAAGATGTTCTCATGAAAGATGGAAATGGAGGTTGCCTCTTAAAGAATAGGGAATTTATCAAAACCCTAACCTAGGCTATAGTTTGAAGACAAGTATCAGAAGGAGCAGCTTATTTTTTGTAACCTCACATTTCAAAATTCACCCTATGCCAGGTGTCAGTTCAGCATCTGATAATTATACAGCCTATTATGCAAGCTATAAAAGAGATCTGGCTGATTAGATACAGTGGAATACATTAATCTGCTCGTCTAAACATGTGGTAATTCTCCATGGGCTCTTTTCAGAAGAAAATGTATGCAGCCTTCTGGGGCACCCAGGCCTTATAATTATGTTCTGTGAAAGGCTGTGATAGCCAGGTAAAAAGGCCTTAAAAAAAAAATCAAACTTGTTTTGTGTCCTGGTGTTCAGGGTAAAGAAAGCATTAGAGTTTACTGTAAAATACTTTTCAGACCCAATGGTCTATCTCATAGAAGTGTATCAGATGTATCAAGGTTTAGGTTTTTGTTTAGTTTTGTTTTAAAAGAATTTGAAGAATCAGAATTTTCTGACCAGCAGAGATTTTCCATTTGATCTCAGGGGTAGAATTGGGAATGATGAGCCAAAGTTGTAAAGGCAAATTTAAGTCAAAGTAAGGAAAACCTTCCCAACAATGATCAGCTCCCTTGCCAGAGTATAATGAATGGACTGCCCTTGCCTGGAAATAGGAGACATGATGGAAAGCATTCCTATTCAGGGTCCTCTTGAAGAGGGCCTTATCCAACCCCAGTCCCTCTACCATTCTACAGATGAGAAAAAGATGTTAAGAGAAAAAATTAGTGTCCAGGATGTCCCGGATAAATGGTGGTCAAGCTGAAGCAGAACTCAGGCCTACAAACCCTACAAAAATCCTTGTGGATAAGAACTAAATATTCTATAAACTCTGTGTCTCCTGGACCATCATACAACATACCTTATGTACCTAATAGGTACATAACAGATGTTGCTTATTGATTGTCTCTTAATTCCCTGAGAAGGAATGAACTGATATCTGAAAAATCAATAATTGAAAAAAAAATTACCCTGACTCTTTCCTTGGCATAATGCATAGAGAGCTAGCATCAGAGCCAAGAAGCCCCTGGTTTAGAAGATCTGCGTTCACATCTCTGATAGATATTGTCTCTGTGACTCTGGGCAAATTACTTAACTGATAGGTGTCCCAGAAAACTTCTTTAGACTATCAGTTGCAGAGTAGGTATGGATCTAGATTGGTTGATGGCATTCCCTCCTTGGGGGTTGCCTCCTGGCTATGCTTCTAACCCTATGGACTATGCCAAGGTGACTCATTGCCTTCTCACCTTGCAATATATCTCAGCCATGTTGGCCTCCCACCCCCAATGGTGAGTTCCTTTCAAGGCCTCCATTTGGGGAAGAAACCCAGACACGCTTCATTGACCCAGGACAGCCCAGCCCAGTGTGCCCTCCCAGTGTGCCCTCTCAGAAAGGACACTGAGCTCTACAAGAAAGGAAGAATGGAAGCAGCTCAAAGGAAACATGGAATGCACAGGTTTGGGATAAATGTCCCATGTGTTCACATGGACTATTAGTGTCTGATCAGGGGTAGAGCATTTTGAGCTCATGTTGGTCTGATCAGTCAAAGTTACTCAGATTGTGACATGTCTCTAACATAGTGTAGTCATTTTGGTCTTCTTCAATAATGGAGGACAAGAACCCACCACCCATACTTCTAAAGCTAAGGAATCTGCTACCATGCCCCACTCACTCCCTTTCTCACAAAGTCCCTCAGCCCCTCTCTGCTTTCTAGCTCCTTTTTATATAATCTTCCCTCCTTAGAATGGAAGCTCCTGGAGGGTAGGGATTGTCTTTCTTTTTGCTTTTATATGATAAACCACGGTTTAGCATGGTACATTTAATAAATGTTGTTATCTACCCTCTTTTCATGTATGTAAAACAGAATTAAAATATCTGGCACAAGTACTTTCATCAAAGTTAATGAGATTTTTGTGAATAAGGTCCCCTCAATTGCTAGAGAATCCATGCTATTCACATATGTTAATGAAACAAAAAGCCTAGGGAAAAGTCTTTTAAAATCTTCAATATTATTTAATTCAAGTCAAAAACATTAAGCCCTATTATATACAAGATACTGTGTTAGGAAAAAAATAAAGGCAAAGTCCCTGCCTTGAAAAGTTTCCATTAGAGATTGGGGGATTTAGGAGGCAAAATATACGACACAGAGAAATTAAAAAAATGTAAAAGAGGAAAAGGGAGGCCTTAACAGCTAAGAGGATCACGAAAGCCTTCTAGTAGAAGCTGGCCCTTTAGGTGAGGTTTGAGAGAAAGGAGGGATGCTAGTAGTGGAGGTGAGGAGGGGGCATTCCACCAAAGAGCAGACCAGGTGGGAAATGTAGCATGAGTAAGGAACAGACAGGAAGGCGACTGACTGGACCAAAGAACATCTGAAATAGCCTGGAAGGGGATGCTCTGACCAGCTTGTAAAATGGTTTAAATGCCAGACAGGAGGGCTTGTATTTAATCCAAAGCATTTGATGGACCTGGGAAGTGACATGCTCACTGCAGATGGATTAGACTTTCTTCTTGCTGAGTGTGGATGATATAAAACAAGGCGAAGACATAGTCCCTGTCCTCGAGGAGCTTCCATTCTAATGAGGCCAAAAATAGGACAATTCCCATGAACACTGGACAATACAAGATGGATACAAATATCCATTAATCTAAGAGGGAAGGCACTAGCTGTGAGGTGAATCTTCCATGCTTACACTGATTGGTTTTAAAAAATATATCAAAGTTTAAACTACATTATTTAAAGGAATGTACCATATAAATAAAAATATGATTTTACAGTCTGCCAGATATATCATCCCCATCAGAATGTCTACTATGGTAGATACAATCCTGCATTCCAATAGGTGGCTGAAAAATCAGCCAGGTACCAAGAGGAGAGGGAGGGGGGAAGGTACTAACATCAAGGAAAGCAGCTTCCATGTCTGAAGAAGGATAGATAGGAACAAAGTAAGTGGATGCCTGTGAGGTTAGAATTCTTCTGAACTCCATATACCCAAACTCTGGTATCATCCCCTCTTTCAAGGCCTGAAATGATGCCATTTAACAATGAAAGGGTTTGTCTTTCTCTAGGCTAGGTCTAGTCCCCTTGCTCTTAAAAATTTGTTTCAGGGCTTCTACTGGCATTTACAGAAAGAAGAGGCTGTTAGAATAATCCTTACAGATCTTTCCTATTGTTTCTTTCCCTCTTTTCACTTTCATCTTTAAAAATTCTGGAGACAGGGCAGCTAGCTGGTGCAGTGGATGAATAGAGCACCGGCCCTGAAGTCAGGAGTTCAAATCCGACCTCAGATACTTAATAATTACCTAGCTGTGTGGCCTTGGGAAAACCACTTAACTCCATTGCCTTGCAAAAAAAATCCAAAAACCTAAAAAAAAAACAAAACCTGTAGATGAAAGGCAGACAAACAAGAGCTGAATCTACCCTTGCCAACGACATGATGGTTTACTTAAACAATTAACAAACTGTCAAAAATTTCAATAACATAGCAAGATACAAAATAAGCCCACAAAATCAATATCATTTTTATATAACAAAAATAAATTACAGGAAGAAATAATGGAAGCTGAAGTATTATAGAAAATTACCAGAAACTGAATAAAATGCTCTTAATAAAGAAATAATAACAAATAATAATTGGTAATGGCTAACATTTATATAGTGTCTACTATGTACCAGTCATTATGCTAAGCATTTTATAAATATTATTTGATTTGATTTTCACAACAATCCTGGGAGAGAGGTACTTTTATTATCCTCATTATATCGATGAAGAAAGTGAGACAAGCATGGGTAAATGACCTAACCCAGAATCACATAGCTATTGAGTGTGAAATCAGATTTGAACTCAGGTCTTTCTGACTTTAAACCCAGCTCTCTTTCAACTTAACTGCCCAATTAGATAACTGAATGACTTCAAAACAGGAGGAATATTCAATACTTATGCCTGGCTATGCCAATATAATATAAATGATACTATATTATAACTACACAAATCAAATTACAAAGAGGATACTTTATAGAACTAGATGAAAACTATCTTTGCATGCAATTGGGAAATAAAAGGAAAAAATCTTTTTAAAAATAAAAAATAAAATACATGGGACCATTTACCTTAAGATACCACCAATAGGAGTCTATACCAAGGAATTGACAGATAAAAACAAAGATCGCATACACACCAAAATATAGGTGTTACAAAAAACTTGACACAGACTAAATCACCACCAACAAGGGAATGACAAAACAAAATTAATTATATGAATGGGGTGAAATATTGCTGCACTGTTAGAAATTAATATGATAAAGACAAAAGTATATGAAACTGCTGCAAATGGAGAAAGCAGAAGGTAAACAACATACACAAGGACAAAATCCGTGAATTGAAAAAATAATAACCAAATAATTAAAACCCAAAGATGAGACTGTACCTCCTTCCTTTCTTTGCATATATGGTTATAAAATACTGTGTACAATGGTTGATGTGTTGGTTATGTTTGTGTAACTTTTCCTATTCATTTTTATTCTTTTTTAAAAGGGATAGAAAGGGGCGGTTAGGTGGCGTAGTGGATAAAGCACCGGCCTTGGAGTCAGGAGTACCTGGGTTCAAATCCAGTCTCAGACACTTAATAATTACCTAGCTGTGTGGCCTTGGGCAAGCCACTTAACCCCATCTGCCTTGCAAAAAAAAACCTTAAAAAAAAGGGATAGAAATCTTATTAGTTATTTGACCTTTGACAAGTTACTTAACTTCTCTTGGTATCAATTTACTCATCAACTAAATGGAACTAATAATAGCATCTACCTCACAGGGTTACCATGAAAACAAAATGCTATAAGAAATATAAAATACATATATACAGTACTATATAAATGATAACTACTATTAACAATTATTATAGTGAAGACTGTTTAATTAGGTTGGTCTTCAGAAACAGGCACAGTCTAGTGCTTCCATATTCACATTATTCAATGTTTAAATGGAATTGAAAGGCTTAATTATATAATTCCACTTTTTTGCTCATATTCCAACTAGGGCAAGCAAAGTTTCCCAATTTACATTAATAAAATTATTTTAAAGAATTTCATAATCCAAATGTTTTAAGGTTTAGGAAACGATTTTGTACAGGTTTGATTAACCTTTAAATTAAATGTCATCACAAGTAGTCCTCTAAAAAGATAGGATGTCTATGGATTTTCCCTGAATAGTCTTCAAATGTTTAAGAAAACTGGGAATAAAAAGATGACTCTAAATAAGGGTACATAGATTTAATGTAAAAAGTAAATTTAAAAGAATTACTTAATCTACATTAGAGGGATGTGGGCTCTAAGAGGATAAAGACATATTCAAGGAGCTTGATAGAGAACAGTCAGATTAAAAGGAAGGATATGTAAAAGGAAGAAACCCATGAACAATAAGTTTTTTCCCTAGGTTCAGCAGCCCAAGTCTATCTAGCAGACTCTTTTCCCCTTCTCCTTAGACATTT
The DNA here is from genome assembly GCF_037893015.1 of Macrotis lagotis. Classification (NCBI taxonomy): domain Eukaryota; kingdom Metazoa; phylum Chordata; class Mammalia; order Peramelemorphia; family Peramelidae; genus Macrotis; species Macrotis lagotis. The sequence goes on from NC_133664.1 coordinate 44,344,705, forward strand.
CTATAATAAGCCTTTGAGCAAATAGCTAACCTGCTTAGGCAGACAACAAAAGTGGAGAGCCAGAAATAATCCAGAAAGTCAAACAGAACAATAATCAGAACAAAGGGGTAAAAAAAAAACAAACTGTTAATCTTGTGAATGATAAAACTATGAGAATGCTTTTACTAAGTTAGGAAGGAAAAAAAAAAGAACAAATATATCCCTGAATGACAAGATGTACAACAACAAAGAGTACTGATATGGGGATATACAGCACATACTTTGCAACTTAACTTTCATTTTAACTTAAAAAACTTTAACTTAACTTAAAAAAAATAAGAAAGTTTAAATGAATTGGGCCTCTCTCACTTTTCTTTATTAAAACACTGGGGGAAAAAACGGTGTTGATCTCTCCTAAAAGGACCAATACTACAGATGTTACCTGACCATCACAGAATTGTGTCCTTCCATGATCCAAACTGTCTAAATGCAATTTAAGAACACAGAGGATTTTTGGTTTGCCATGAGGTGTTTCGGTCAAACTCCCATGTCTTTGTCTGATGAACTGCTATACCTCCCCTATCTTGTATTTGTGAAGTTGTTTGCTTTTAGTTTTTTGGTTCTGGTTCTTCCTAACTCAGGGGTAGGTCTGTTTTTTTTAGTTTTGGGGGGTTTTTTTGGGGGGGGGGGGGCAAGGCAATGGGGTTAAGTGGCTTGCCCAAGGCCACACAGCTAGGTAATTATTAAGTGTCTGAGGCCGGATTTGAACTCAGGTACTCCTGACTCCAGACCCGGTGCTCTATCCACTGTGCCACTACCCATTCAGGTGTAGGTCTTTACATTCGACTCTGTTAAATTTAATCTCATTAAATTCAGTCCAATGTTTTAATCTTTGGAGATGGTTTTGGAGCTTGTCAAGAGTATGAATGGACTTGCTACCTCTTTCAGTTTTGTTTCAACTACAAATTTCATAACAGTTTCATCCAAGTCTTTTTCCAAGTTATTGCTACAACCATTCTATTCCAAAGATATGTTTGGCTTTTAAAAATTCTTCAGAAACTTGTCTCTTCCTAGCCATCCAGCTTTCTTCTACCTTATGTTCCTCCAAATATGCTGCAGGTTGGCAATTCTGACCTCCTGTCTGTCCATCTCCTGACTGAGCATTTTGTCTGCTGTATCCCATGTCTTCTTTGCCATTTCTCCGGCTTTCTTCATGTGTCAACTTAAGGGCAACCTTGGACAAGAAGCCTTTCTTGTTCAAGTTCAATGTAAGTATTTTAAACATCTTTTCCAGGTTTATTTTTAAAGAACAAAACTTAAGGGATAATAGATATCACTCTTAGTGAGGCCCCACCAGACGGGAGCCCTAAGGGGCTGTGGAAAATGACCCTGTGACTCTTTGGGAGAAGCCATGGCAGTCCAACATTCTGGGGCAATCAGTTCTCCTCAAAAGAGGAGAGCAAATAAAAACTTACAATCGCTACACTATTTAATTCTTATTTACAGAATACCAAAGGAATAGATGGAAGGCTGGAGACCCTGTCCTTAAATGGTAATGATCTAGATATTGTAAAAAATCATTCAAATGCTAGAAAAAGCCAGGGTATCACTGGGAAAAAACTGGGAATAAAAAAAATGACTCTAAATAAGGATACATAGATTTAATGTAAAAAGTAAATATAAAAGAATCACAATCCACATTAGAGGGATTGAGGAACTTGATAGAGAAGTCAAATTAAAAGTCTGGTGTGGTCAATGTAGGGAGAGGCTTCATTAAAAAAAAAGGTGTGTTTTTTAAAAAGAAGCTATATTTATACATTACACTCCAAATATGGCTATGACTCAAAGAAACAGTGCAAAGAAGAACTATGCCCAAAAAATCACATAACTAATCTCTTAAAATGGAAAAAAAAAACTGGGATTGAAAATGGAGAGTACCATAGCTCAGATTAAATGTGTCCTAATAACAGACTTTTTGGTGTTAACAGACAGCAACATTGTGTGATGATCAACTATGATAGACTTGCTTATCTCATCAGTACAATAATCAAAGACAATTCTAAAGGACTTATGATGGAAAATACAATACACATCCAGAGAAGGAGGTATGGAATCTGAATGTAGACCAAAGGTTACTATTTTCAATTTTTAAAATTTGTATAATGTTTTATTGTTTTTTCTTCTCATTTTTCCTTTTATTCTGATTCTTCTTTGACAACATGATTAATATGAAATGTGGAAATATGTTTAACATAGTCATACTTGTATAACCTTTATTAGATTGCTCTCTGTCAAGGGGAGAAGGGGAAGGAAAGGAGGGAGGGAGGGAAAAAAATGTGAAATTCAAAGCCTTACAAAAAATAACTGTTGAAAACTATCTTTGCATGTAGTTGGAAAAATAAATATTTGTTTAATCTGTTAAAGAGAAGTAGCTACTAATTGTTATGTTGCCTATACAGAAATGTTTAAAGTTACAATAAGATATTTATGGATATCAGGAGGCTACAAATAAAAACCCAGATCCCTCTAAAATGTCACATTTTGAATTAAAATCATGTTAGATAATAAAGGTATAATATAAGTAGGATTAGGAGGAAAATATTGTTTGGATCATATCATCATTTTTGATATAGTCCACAAGAATCCATCTACTCATTTGTTTCTGTACAAAGCATTCCTATAACACTGATTCACCTAATAACTTCATTGTAAAGGGTATAACAATGGAAAAGTTACTTCTGTTACTTCTTCCCCCAACCTAATAATCTGATTCTAATTGCTGACAATTTAATTCAACAAATGATGAGTAAGGGCCTATATGAGGTGGTAGGCAAAAGTAAAAATGGCAAACTTCTAGGTCAAAATAAGCTTGCATTTCCCCAGATTGGTGGGGGTGGTGAATAAAGAAGAAAGGAGATAATACGTACAATAAAGGATGACAGAGTAGAATCAATCAATCATTATTTATTAAGTAACTACTTTGTGTCAGTCAACGAGGAAATGGGAACATTTGTCCAGGAGGTTAAAAATATCAGTAAATACTATAACAATAGCCTAATCTTATTCCTTAGTAATATATTTCAAAGAACAGATGAAATTTTTTATAATAAAGTTCTAGAGTTTGTTATCTAACATGTTGGGGATGCTAGCTGTTAAAAAAATCAAGTAAACTAATGAATGGATAATAGTATTTCTTTCTTTTATTCTCTCTTATAACTGAAGTCTATTATATATATACTCAGTCTTAATTTTCCCAACTTGTAAAAAGCAGAGATAATTAATAATAACTGAGTAACAGCTCAATTCATTCAAGTGCCCTAATCTAATATGTCTCATCATTAGTACCACTTATCAGATTTTGACCTTATAAAGCGACAGAAAAATATTGGTTTCTAAAGATATTTGGCAACATGTTAAATAATGGGACCAGAGGGCAGCTATGTGGTACAGTGGATAGAATACTGGGCTTGGAATCAAGAAGACTGATCTTCATGAGATCAAATTTAAATTCAGATACTCAGTAGCAATGTGACCCTGGACAAGATAATTGAATCTGCCTCAGTTTCCTCATCTGTCAAATGAGGGGGAGAAAGAACTGGCAAACCACTCCAGTATCTCATACATGACTGAAATGATTGAACAACAACATAATGTAACTTTTCATTATAGAGTAGATTAGGTTACTATTCTGGAAAGAAATTTGAGTTTTGGGTAAACTTAATTTTGCAATGACATTTTCTATGCACTTGGGAAACAGATTCTTTCAAGGAATTCTGAAGTGAAATTTCTTGTAAAGTGAAAAATTATTTTTTAACATAAATTAATGGTACACACAATACCTGTTTTTAAATGTGAATTTTGACAAATAAGCGTTCTAAAAAAGAGGACATATTTGTAGGAGTGAGGCTTTTTCCCCCCTCTACACACAAAATAGAGAATTATAGAACATCAAAGTCTATTTAGTCTTTTTACTGTATAAGAATTCTCTCTACTGCATCATTATTTGATTCATAAATTCATACCATGGAGAGAAGTTTAAAAATTACTAAAGACAAGCAGTAATTTTAACATACTTTCATTTGTGACTGCCTTGCTTATCCTCCTAATGATACTGCCACCTTCCTTCTGAGAACATTTTCAATTTTCTTTAGATCTCCTATGCAGGTATTTCCATGCTGATTCACTCCAATAAATGGTGAGTTCTCAAAGATTTATGCTTAGCATTGGCTCTTCCCAGACACAATGTCTATGGTCCTGATGACTGTGGGAATCACCTCTGAATATGCAGACCTTTCTATAAGACTAGGTCAGTATTCACCTGTGCCTCAACAAATCTTTGTTTCTTCTTCACTTTTCCTTTGAGAGCCATCTTCCACTTTTTAATCTAATACTTCATTCTCCCTGATAGTCTAGTAGACATAGAGATACTTAAGGAGCCCTTCATCTACCCAGATAGTCTTAAAAGACCTTGTAGCCTTCTCTCCTAGCAAACCCCTGTGGGGAAATGCTGTTGGCTGTCTTCAACTTTACAGGGTTTCACCTTCTATTTCAACCTGGTTAACATCTCACCTCATTAGCACCTTGACATACATATTCAACTTTATTTTCCTTGTCTTTCTAACTTTCTTCTTTCTCTCAATTCTCTTAAATGTTCCCATTCTACAGTCAAGTTCTTCTGCTTACATTATTTCTTTTAATACCACTCCAGTTATCTCATTTTTTCCCCTCCCCAAAATTTAATCTATGGTTTTTTTTCACAATCCTAAAATACTCCAAATCTACATTTGTATAAGTCTTTCTCCATATCAAGCCCTTCCTGGTCTTAATCACTGTAGGATGGCTTACTTAATTTTATTTAAGCAGTATTTAATTTAAATAGTTATTTAAATAGCAATATAAAACTTATAAATGAGATCAGTCTGGGGACCATCCCAGGGCCAATTCATTGGAAAGCATACTGAATTTTGGGTCATAGAAAATGGGTTTGGATACACTGGTTCAAATTTACAACCCTATGTGACTTTGAGTAAGTCACCTCCTCAGGGGATCAGGGAAGATAACCACAAAGATCCTCAACAGTTCTAAATCCTATAACCTCTGACTACAAAAGTCAGCAAAAAAAAACAAAACTCCTTCAACTGCGACGTAATAGAAGCTTTTTTACAGTCAGTTATATATGGTTATAATCAGTTTATACCATCAGTTTTCACAATAAAATAAAAATAAATATAGCTCCTACAAACTAGAATATATAGTAACACCAAACTATTATGCTCTTTCGCCCATTTCCTCAGGAAAACACTGTAGAAAATGAGCGACAGCTCCAACGTAAGTCATTAGTAGACAGTCTTTGGCTAACATGAAGTTAATTTTGAAAAGGCTTTTTTTTTTTTTTTTTTTTTTTTGCTTTATGTGCCTGAGCTGATGGCAGGGAATTCCAGACTTTTCTTACTCAGTTTTAACATACTATCTGAACCTGCCATTGCTTTTTAAAGTGTTATTTATTTACTTTGACTGCTCACTCACATCTCAGAATGACATCTTATTCCTTCATTACAACTGGTAGAAAAGAGCCTAAGAGCATATAAACTATATGTATTTACATGATCACTGTGGGGAAAATAAGAGGAAAGTGGTTTAGGGAGGGGGCACTCTTGGTACCTAGAAAATTATTTCATTTAACTAGTCCAGCAAGAAGTAAGGAGCTCAAAAGGAAGATGTTTATCTTGATATTTTTCTTTCATTCTGTAGGAAATGTTTTTTGCCTTTGGCATTGCCTTGGGTGAAGTAATGTCAAGTGGTCTCCCACCAACAGCTAATGCCAACCTTTGAGTTTGCTCTGCTTTTGGCCTTTGTTGTTGCTGTTGTCTTTCTGAGGGGGAATCAGAGTTTGGGGTTGGTGGGCTTAGTGGTTTTCAACCTGCCAACGAGATAAGAAAAGTAGAAGGAAAGTGCATAGAAAAAACAAAACTGTGTGCCAAACAATAACATAAACAAATATTAAAAGTGACGGATCGGCTGGAATAGAACAGTCTCAGATTTACCCTTTCTGGGCCTGACAAGAGCTGTGAGTCATGTGTTTGTCCCTCTGTGGAAGCTGAGCACAAAGTAAACCTAAGTTAGTGAACTAGCTGTCTCATAAAGGATCAAAAGAAATGGATGGAAGAGGCTCCTAAAGGCTGATTAATCCAACTGATTTTTTATTTAGTAGCAACTTCTGAAAATCAAGTCATTTCTCCACACTGAGTGATGGAGAAAGCCAGTTTCTTCTGCTGTTTTCTGCTCCTGTGTAGGTCAGGGTCCTGTCAGGATTATTTAAATTCAGGAGCAATCCTGGGTTGACAAGATCCTGCAGAGCTGCAGGCTACAATCCGCATCCAGTGCCCTAAGGCTTATTACATTGGAGACCATCTATGGAGGACAAGAAAAGAGCCTTACCCCTTCCCGAAGGCATCTCATTAGCACAGTGTAAGCAGCCAAGGGAACCACCCAGAATTCTCGAGGGTGCTCTTTTTTTTCTTCCTGAAATGAAGTGGAAGGAAAGGCAATGAAGCTAACAACACAATTGATATTAACCCTTTCAAGAAAAATTTAAGAGTATCAAACTCCTAAAACATCTAAAACATTAAAAAAAAATTCCAGAAAACCACTATCCATCTGCCTGAACCCTAGAACCAGATAGTACTCAGAAGCACTTGGTTGTTCACAATTTTTCTTCAAATAATATTGCTGTTATTATATACAACGTTCTTTGGCTCTGCTTCTTTAATTCTTCATACAAGCCTTTCCATTTTTTTTATATCAATCAGCTCATTTCTTACAGCATGGTAGCATTCCATCATGCCTATAGACCACAACTTCTCTGACCATTCCCCAATTGATGGGCAACCTCTCAATTTCCAGTTTCTTGTCATCACAAAGACTGCTGCTATAAATATTTTAGAACATATAGGTTCTTTTCCTTTTTTTCTCTGATCACTTAAAAACACTTAAAAAACATACATACAAACTTTGTTGGAACTAAAGATTCAGTCTATCTTTCAAGTCTTATTCTATATTACTCCCTTTCAAGAAGCTGATACAGGGGAAAGATTAAAAGAATTGTGAATGTAGAAAGTGGGTGGAGATGTAAATTGTCTACCACCTACTCTTGAGATATAAATTGACTAGAAGTAGAGAATTATAATTGTAACAGAAACAATTTGTAATCTCAGATTGGGTGAAGATCACCATTACCATTGATTCATTAATGTAAAATTTGTATCCTGATCTCTTTAGGCTTTACCCTCTACCTAATTCTGGGTCTAGATAGGGGAAGGGATGAGAGACAAGACATAAAAACCTGGGTTGGACTAGAGCTCAGGGCTGCCAGTCTTCTCTGACCATGACCCAGCTAATGCTGCTTAGCTGTTCTTTCCTCTCTGTCTGTTTCTTGTCTCTCTGTCTCTCTGTCTCTCTACCTTTTTAATATTTTTTTGTTTTATTTCCATCCTTACTTTCCCAAGTCTGAATTCTTCCCAAATTCCTCATAGGCAGAACTAAACTCAAGTAGCCAGCAGCTACAAAGCTGTCTTCCAACTAAACAGGTCTTCTTCCCCAAATTCATTTCATCTCCCCACAACACTGTGTCTTTTCATTGGCTTCCCCTGTGCCTAGAATGCACTATCTTCTCACTTCTTCCTAGAAGCCCAAGCTTCCTTGAAGACTCAACTTAGTCCCACCTTCTAAAAGAAGTTTATTAGATTTTGTGTATAAGTGTTATATCTCTCCAATGGAATATCAGTTCCCTGAGAACAGGAACAATTTTTGTTTTTATCTTTATATTCTTGGATCCAGCACAGGACCTTGCAAGTCTAATCAGCTGAACTGCTGATTAGAAGGGTCAACCCCCCCCCCCAATTTTGACAGTGGGAGATTGAATAATGCTTTGGTTTAAAGGGAAAGATTTCCCAAATTTAATCACAAACATACTTGTCTCTTCTTGAGCCAGGTAAATTTTGTTCCTAAGAAAAACATTTTTTTCAGAAGGTCAAACTAATAGCTTGAAGTTCATTACTTTGGTCAGGTGTGTATTTTACTTAACTGAAAATAGGAAGGCAGTCCTTAAAACGATGCTCCTATTTACCACTAAATTAATTAATTAACTACTATTTATGAAGTATTTACTATGTTCTAAGGGCTGGATTTTAAAATAGCAAAACAAAATAAACCAAAAACAATCCTGATTAACCCAAAGGTTACATTCCAAGGGGGAAACAACATGTTCTCATATGAGGTTGCACAGAATAGAAAGAGTTTAAATACAAGAGAAATTCAAGTTAATTAAGGTCCAAGGTAGTGAGATGGGATCAGAAAAGTTTCTGTCAAATAAGCATTAAGTGTTGCCACTTATCCACCTGTGATGAATCACTGTTTGACCCCAAAATAGGTATAAAAAGAAAAATAAAGATTTATTAAAAGAAATTATAAGTCAAAAGAAAGTAACAGAAAAGTTAATAAGAGATTAAAGAAAAAACCAGTAGATTGCTAATTAATATTGGCAGGCCAGCTGCCAGACTCAGCAGAAATCTGAAAAAAAAGGAAGCTAGAGCCCCTCCCAAAATCTCCTTAAATTCCTCCTCAGGGTCCATGGGAAGAGGTGGTGACCTGGGAGTTGCCCAAGTCCCAGGCCTTGAAGAGTTTGCCTTTGGGGAAGGGGTCAAAGAGTCTCAGATTCCTGGATGGTTGATCTCAGATATCTGGGCCGGCAACCTAGTTGCCCCTTACCAAAAGAGAAGGTGGCGAAGGTTAGACTGAAAGTCAGGATGGAGTATTTTAACAGAGGGATAAAGGAAGGAAGAGTTTTTTCTTTTTTTTTAACAATACAAAAGATTTTCAGAATTTGTTTCCAGTGGATTTCAATATTTCCCATGCCCATGGTTCTCAGCATCATAAGGAGAACAGTTATCCCAGGTTATTTCTAAGCCCCCCGCCCCTTTAGGACCCCCTTCCTGAGTCCATGTCTTGGTTGCTTATCTCCTTTTAACTTTGAGGTATACTTCTAATCCAAACTACCACAAAATGGCTTTACAATTTGTTGTTTTATGTAATATGAGTACTTCATTATATTTTAATCTTTGTAACTGAATCATTGTCCTGGCCAAGTTAGGTGAGGCTAGAATAACATTATTCTCCTCTAGGCATGCCTAACCCAGCTACATACACTAGCCTTCTAGCAAATCTTCCTGTTAAATATAATTCTTCATCTCCTCCCCCCTGTCTTTTCACTTCAAAAACAGTAATTTAATGTGTAATAAATTCAAAATCAAATTCTGGGAGGACTCCCTATTTGACTAGAACTGCTGAGAAAATTAGAAAGTAACTGGGCAGAAATTAGACTTAGATGAGCAAAATATACAATTTATCATAAAATAATAATTTATAAAGTAAGATTATAGGATAATTTATAGTGTTAAATTAAAGGATAGTGGAAAGGAAAAGAATTCTTAATCAAACAAGAAATAACATTGATAATAAAAGACAATGTATTTCAATTATGTAGTTTTTACATGAAAAAAATCAATGCAAATAGAATAAAAAGCAACTATCAGGAGGGAAAATATCTATATCAAATACCACTGATAGAAGTCCGATACCTAAGACATATATATCCCAATAACTGACAAATACATAAGACAAAGAACCATTTCAAAATAGACAAAGCATAAGAGGTTTTATTTTATTTTTATTACTATTCTTTGTTTTTACTATTTCAAACTATATCAATCCTTTCCCCCTCCCAATAAAGCCATCTCCTATAATAAAGAAGATGAAAGATTTTAAAAAGTAATTTATCAAAACCAACCAATTTAGCAATAATATCTGACAATATGTGGTATTCCACACACACAATCAGAAGGGAGGAATTTAGGGAGGAATTTTCTTAATTCTTTTCTGAAGACAAGACTGGACATTATAATTACACAGTATCTAGATTCTCCTCTGTCAGTCACAATCCAATCATATTTTGGTTGTTTTGGCTAATTTATCTCTTTTTTGTTCCAAAGGAACTTTGAGTTGAAAGGAAGAAGGGAGGTTATAGCCAAAAATTTATGGAGTGGCAAAAGTCATCAATATAGTATGTTTAAAAAATTTTTATTTTCACAAGAAGATGTTGCCATACCACAAAACTTTCTCAATATCATAGTCATCGAGCCTCAAAACATTTTCATCAGATATTGGGATATTCCTCAGAAGTACCTGAGATATATGGGACTGTTTATTCTCCTACACTGGATGAATATGCTACTGAATTTCCTAGTCAGGCTTTTATAAATTTTTTGAGTCTTGTTTTTTCTGGAATATTTTAATGTTAGCATACTTGTCTCTTAACAAATTTCTTCTAATTAACTACAAGCAAAAATTCCAATCTCTTTTAATTAATTACATACAAAAACTAGATAAAATGAATATAATACCTCAAGGTTACAAGAACAGCAAAAATGACCAGACACATTCCAATAATGTTTATAAAAAAAAAGTAAATGGGTTCTTTGATTGACATTTCAAGAAATTCTGATCATTTTGCTATTAAAAAGAGGTCTTTCCAAAGTAACCACATTTCCTTGTTTGATAGAATCTTTATACTTGTTGATCAGGGGACTGAAAGAGATGTAGTATGTCTGAATTCAACAAGATATAACTATATTTTACCCTGGGACAGATCAAAATTAGAAAGGAGTTCTGAGAGGAACGACTAATGCTAAACTCACCTAAAGCATAAATCAGTTCTGAAATGTTCTTTGAAAATGATCATTCAGCTTCCACTGGAGGACTTCCGTGATGTTTTGGGGGTAGTTCTAACTGGTACAGTCTTGTTCCTTATAGTGACCTGAACTCTATCTTCCTATAGCTTTTATTGATGTATTGATTTGACATCTAACATTTGAGGCCTAGAAGATTGGATCAATATGATATGTCCTTAAATATTTAAATACTATAATAATGCCTACTAACCAAAATTCTTCTCCTAACTAAATATTTATAATTCCTTTAACTATCATTATAAAATGTTTTCAAGTGTCTTGGCTGCTTATCTATATTATATGCTTTAATATTTAATGTCTGTCCTAAAATGTGATACCTGGAATTAGCCCCTCCCCTCTTTTTTCTTTTGACATTTCATTAACTTTTTTGACACCTGTGACACAACATTGAGTCACTTTAGTCCACACTCAGTTCCTTTTGTCATGAGACCTTGTCTTCACCTTTCTGTATTTCTGTGCTTTTTTTATATAGAAGTATACTTCAGAATCTCAAGATTCTTTTAGATACCAATTCTGTCATCCAAAAATTTGAAGGACCTGCCACATATATCTTCATTAACATCATTGATAACAATATTGAGCAAACCAGGGCCAAGGACAAAACCTAGTCACACACTATTAAAGATATCCTTTCAGGCTTATAACTACCATTGATCAGGGCTCTTTGGGTGTAGTCACTCAATCAATTCTGAGTCTGTAACAGAGTCATTTTCATACCTGTTAGAAAGTGAGAAGGAAAAGGGTCCATAATTGCCATCTTGCCCATCATATAATGGCACCATTTTGAACTGATTGTTTACAAGAAGTAAACACTATTACAGAAGAAGCAGGTTCTCTTCTTCATACTAGTTTCTCAACCTTTCTCTAAGGACACCCAATGGCTTTCAACTCACAGTTGATAAATTTTAGATAGTTTGCTTTCCTGCCTTGTTGGATCTCACTTGCTAATTGTTGGAGGCCTGTCCTCAATTTAAACTACATCATCATGTGATTTGCAAATTCCCTTATACTGTATTGTTTTTGGTGTGTGCATTCTTTATCTCTCTCTGGCTTCCTAACTCACTTACACCTTACAAATGATGTCCTGGCTGCATCACTCTTGTTAATTCCTGGCAGATGTCCACATAGGGTCAACCATTCCCACGGTTCCATAGAGGACAGCAGTACACTAGACACATCTGTTCATCTTTTTCACAAGGCAGTTTCAGAGATCCTGTCAAAAGCCTTCCTGAAATCCATATAGGACAGAAACTATGACTTCATCAAAACATGGAACTATCAGGTGTGAAGACCAACTCTTCCAATTCTGCATCTAGTCTTAGAGAGATGCTTGGGGCAAGGAAAGATTCAGGGACATGTCCAGTCACACAACCAGTATGATAAGTGGCAGGACTGGAACCCAGGGCTCTCTGGCTCTATAACCACTTCTTAGTCATCATACTAGGCTATCTGTCAAGATTATTAGAATTTCTTTGATCTTTCAGCCTAGGAAACACATAAAAAGTAAGATTAAGATTAATATGGCATGATATCCATAAAGAAACCAAACATCTTCATAGTTTCATTCATACATACTCACAAACAATATTTAACAGTCCCTTGCAGAATTTTTATTTTTCTCTAATTAATCCCCTCATCCCCCTGTTTTTTTTATTGACAAGTACATGCATTTAAATATATAAAGGGAGACTTTTGGGGTGGAGCCAAGATGACAGTGTGAAGTCTGCATGCCCCCCAACTTTCCCCATACAATGCTAAAAAAGCCTTTACACAGACATTAGAGCTACAGATCCCACAAAAACTAAAAAAAAAAAAGGTTGAACCAAGTATTCAATTGTAGTCATCAGGGAGGATCATCAGTGAAAGTTTGTCTTATTGGGGGGGGGGGGGTTGAGGAGAAGTAAAACTCAGCTAGGCTGGAGAGCCAGGAAGCCAGCCAGAGGCCTTTACCTACAGTGCAGCCCTGGTCTAGGCAGCTAGAGAGCAGCAGAAGTCCTGGCAGACAGATAGCAAGCCAGCAGGGAAGGTCCCACCCTCAGACAAAGTCTGAACCCTGGAAACCCTGGGGCAAAAGACAGGACTGGGTTGGACCTGTACATACCAGAGGAAACAAAGCCCTATACAAGCAATGCCTGGGCTGCATAGGCAACATCTTGGCCAGCGATGTGCCAGGGATCAGACCTCAGTCCCTGCACAAAAAGCTCAGGTCTATACTCCCTGTATTCCAGGAGCCAAGCTCAACAATCAAAATGAGCAAAAAACTAAAAGAGCACTAACCACAGAAAGCTACTATGCAGACAGAGATGATAAAAATGCCATCTCAGAAGAAAGCAGTGAAAAATTACCTACATAGGAAGTCTCAAAGGAGTCTCTGAATTGGACTCAAATCCAAAACCTCATGGAAGAGCTTAAAAAAGAATTTAAAAACCAAAGACAGGAAGAAGAAGAAAAATGGAAAAAAAGAAACGAGAGCCATGCAGGAAAATTATGCAAAATTGACCACAGAAATCAACTCCTTTAAAAGAATGTAACTCTTCAAAAAATAAAATCGACCAATTGGAAAAGGAATGCAACTCAGCAAAAAAAAAACAAAGTTAACCAAATGGAAAAGGAAACACAAAAGCTATCTGAAGAAAATAAAATCCTAAAAATTAGAACTGAACAAATAGAAACTAATGAATCTATGAGTCATAAGATTCCATCAAACAAAGTCAAAAGACTGAAAAGATTGAAGAAAACATAAAGTACCTTTTAGGAAAAACAAGCCACCTGGAAAAGAGATAAAGGAGAGATAATTTACAAATTACTGGTCTACTAGAAAGCCTAGATCAAAAAAAGATGATGGAGAATATCCTTCATGAAATTATCATGGAAAACTGTCCAAATATACTAGATCAAGAAGACAAAAGAGCCCCTGAAAGAATACACAGAATACCTCCAGAAAGAGACCCTAGGATAAAAAAACTCCAAGAACTATCATAGCAAATTCCAGAATTTTCAAATAAAGGAGAAAATACTGTAGACAGTCAAAAAGAAGAAATTTAAATACAAAGAAAACACAATCAGAATTATATGGGGGGCAGCTAGGTGGCACAGTGGATAGAGAACTGGCCCTGGAGTCAGGAGTACCTGAGTTCAAATCCAGCCTCAGACAATAATTACCTAGCTGTGTGGCCTTGGGCAAGCCACTTAACCCCATTGCCTAGCAAGAAAAAAAATTACATAGGACTTATTGGGAGGGCATGGAATTTAATTTCAAAGGACCTTTGATTACAATAAAAAATTTACTACCCTGCAAAATTCAGCATATTTTGACAGGGGGGAAAAGGTGGATATTCAATGAAAAAGAGAACTTCCCAAATTTTCTGATTAAAAAAACCAGAACCAAACAGAGAATTTGATCCTCAAATACAAGACTCAAGAGAGGCACAAAAAGATAAACAGAGAGGAGAGAGGGAAAAATGTTAGTCAAGAACATCAAATTGTATACAACCCTACAAGGGAAGATAACACTTAAAAATAGAGTTTCTCTTAGGTTTTGTTGAATATGCACCTAGGTGGTACAGTGGATAGAGCCTTGGAGTCAGGAGTACCTGGGCTCAAATCCAACTTCAGACACTTAATAATTACCTAGCCATGTGGCCTTGGGCAAGCCACTTAACCCCATTGCCTTGAAAAAAGAATTGAACTAGAAGGGTTGAACATAAAGAGATTAGGAAGTGATTTTATCTTAATCCATACTTTAGCTAATAAGGGTTTTAGTACCATGGTTGAGGGTGCTAAAGGGACAGAGGGAGGATCATGGGGCTGTTGTTGGAGTACTACAGAGACAGAGAGAAAGAGAGAGAGAGTATACTTAGAGGTCCTGGACTTGAAAATATCATGAAGAGATATACTTTGCTTGAAACTTTAGATACAATTGGAGAAAATATGCTAGGGGTGAAGGGGTAACAGTGGTTTGTGAAATCATTTGGTTTTGCATTCTGCTCTGGCTCATGATGATTGGAGGGTAGGGGGTAAGGTATAAAGTGATTATAATTTAAAGTGATTCATGACTCTTGAGAAGTGTATTTCTAATGAGATAGAAGAGGGGAGGGAACTTAGTGACTATGAGGCAATGTTGCTTATCAATCAATCAAGCAATCAATCTTTGATTGATACTATTTCTATCAGATCAGATAAAAGGAGAATATTTTGACAAAGGGGATGTAAGCACAAAATAGGATTAAAACAATAAAAACATAAAAAAGAAGGACTATACTAGAAGCAGGCTAGCATTAGTACATAGATGATGTTTTGTCCTTCATTCTCAAAGAAGACCATGATAGCAGGGAGGTTACACCATATGAATTAGATTTGAGTGAGGGGGAGTTGTGCTAAGTCATCAACCTCAGTTTCTCCTAGGGAATCTTGTGGAACCAATGACCAAATATGCATTAGGACCACTGGAGATATCCCTGGAGGAGATGCCATCAGGGTTAAGTGACTTGCCCAAGGTCACACAGCTCAGAAGAGACTCCAAGGCCATATTCTAACCACTAGTCAGGTGAAGAGGTACAAAGACCTATTATAGTAGAGGGGCATATGAACTATGAGTAAATCTTACTCTCAATAGATTTGATCCAGAAGGGTAATAATATACATTCTCAATTGAATTTAAAAAATCTGTTCTACTCTACAGGGAAGTGGGAAGGGGTTGGAGGAGAGGAAGGAAAAGAAAAGGGAAGAAGGGACTGATAAAAGGGAAGCGAAAGTAAAATTAAAGTTAAAATTTAAAAGAAAAGTTAAAGTGGAAAAGGAGCAAAACATTGGTGAGGAGGAAAAAGAGTAAAGGAAAAAGAACAGTACAAAAGGGGAAAGATATATGAAGGGAAATAAAGATTTAACAATCTTAACTGTAAACTCAAGTGAATGGGACAAACTTCCATAAAATGGAAGCAGATAGCAGAATAGATTAAAAACCAGAATCCTACAATATGTTGTTTACAAGAAACATATTTGAAGCAGAGGGATACAAAGCGGTTAAAAGTTCTATAAGAAACCATGAATAGTCAGACTCTATGTAGCTGCTGGCTGCTTGAGTTTGTTCTGCCTATGGGTAATCATTATTCAGACTCAGGAAAGCAAGGGTGGAAATAAAAAAAAATTTATTAAAAGAAGTTGCAACACATAGGAAGGGATAGGTAGAGAGAGAGGGAAAAGAACAACCAAGCAGCACTGGCTGGGCCAGTAAGTCAGAGAAGATTGCAGTCCTGAGTGGGAGTCCAACTCAGGTTTTTATGACTTGCCTCTTATCCAAAGGGCAAAAGGTGAACTCCCTTTCCATTACTGGACCCAGAATTAGGTAGAGGGTGAAGCCTAAGGAGATCAGGATACAAATTTTACACCAAGAATGGGGATCTCCACCCAATTTGACAAGATTAGCAGGCTTTAAGTTTACAAATTTAGTTTCTGTTACAATCATAATTCTCTCTATCTTTTCCATGGTAGTCAATTTACATCTCAAGAGTAGATGGTAGTCAATTTACATCTCTACCCAATTTCTACATTCACAATTCTCTACAACTTTCCCCTGTATCACCTAGAGAAACACAGAAAGAATTAATTACAGGGAACTGATGCTGAGAGAAGGCAGCAGAACTATGAAAACATTGTAAACAATAACAACAACATTGTGAGTTGATCAACACTGATGGATGCAGCTCCTCTCAGCAGTTCAGAATTAGGACAATCCTGGGAGACATGTAATGCTATCCCACATCTAGATGAAGAAAAAACAAAACAAAACAAAACAAACAAACCAAAACAACCTACAGAATCTGAACACTATGTTCACTTTTTAAAAAAAAATTCTCTTATGTTTTTCTTTTCTATCCTATATGTATTGAATTAAATGGAGTTATACATGGGATCTTCTGTTTCTTAGAGAATTTTAAAAATAAGTGTATATTAACCTTAATGAGGCTATAACAAAATTGTTTTGCTTGTTTCCATAACACCTTCTGAAGTTTTGCATACATTTTTCCTGAGATTTGTTGCTATTATACAGCAACAATATAGTTATTTATAAAACTATAGGCAGTACATATAGCATTCTATTATTTTTTTCTCCAGTCTATACTGTTTCCTATGTCTTCCCATACTTTTCTGCAGTCTTCTTTCCTCTTGGTACATACACCACTAAATTGATACATCATCATTTGTTCAGCCATTTCCTAGTCCCTGGACATATTGTTTCCAATTCTTTACCATCATAAATCATGCTTCTAGGAAGATTTTGTGGAGTTAGGTCTTTTTTCCCCCTGGCAATAATTATTCTAATATAGCAGGAACACTGGGTGAAAGGATATGAGCATATCTATACCTCTACTTGTACTAATCCATATTGCTTTCCAGTTCATTGCTCTTCTGCAGTATGCAAGTTGACTATTTTTTCAGTCTCGCCAGAACTATATATATATATATATATATATATATATATATATATATATATATATATATATATTTTAAACTAAAATTGATAATCTGATACATGTCAGGTAGTAAAGGAACGGAAATGAGGTAAAAGAGGGGAATCAAGTTGGGGGTTTCGAGTTAAAAAGAACTGGATCTTAATCCAATGAAATTCCTATAGATGCAAGATCCTGAACAAATCCCACAATCACTCAGCTCCCTAGAGCCTGGCATAATGAATGTGAATCTGCATGGGGAGGGAGGGGAGGGAACCCGAGATCTCACTGTACTGATGGTGATAGCTTATGTATCACCATAAAGTGGCTTGTCACCTAATTGTTTAACATTCAAGATTTAGTAACAAATTAACAATAGTTTTCCTTTTTTTTGGAAATCAGACATAAAATAGCCTTATCTATCATTGAGCATCACCTAACCATTCTTCATGATTCCTAAAAGATCTTGCAACTTTTTAAAGGAAATCAGGATATAATTCACACAACTTTATCCCTCTGATTTCTCCCTTATTTCATTTCCCTTCTGGTGAGTGAACATGGCCCAGATGAGGTAGGGATTTCAAAATAACCATGAGGGTTATTATTGCTCAAGACAGCAAACGCCTGATTGTGAAGAAAGAAAAACTCTTGGAGGACTGTTTGGAACTTGTAATCTGGATGACCCGAATCTAAAGTTTGCCATAGAAATGTCTTTTGGCCAAGGGCAAATCCTTTATGCTCAGGATCTCAGTATCCTTAACTGTAAAATGGAGCTAGTAATATCTGCAGTCTTAAGCTCAGATATTGTTTCGAGGCTCAAATGAGATTGTGTTTGAATAATGCTTAGGAAATTGTGAAGCAAAAGATACATTTAAAGGATTACTATTTTGTTAGAGACATCAGAGTGGAGAAAAATGATGGAAGGGATAGGTGACAGTGTCCCCCTAGATGGGACCCATACAAGTTGGATTACAGAGACCTTGGGTGATAAGAGGCTTCAAGTAAACTGTCTTCTTTCTGGCAAAAAAAAAAAAATTTAGCAATGATGGGTATCATCATTTGATAATATTTCACAGTTCTTTTCATTTGTATAAAATGCTTCTGATTTTTAGGAACTATGATCATTTAATCAAATGATTACTATTCATTTGTGGACTTGTCTGTCTTTGAAAAACTGTTACAAAAACAAACTTCTGCAAATCTTTTTTGTTTTTAGGTTTTTGCAAGGCAAATGGGGTTAAGTGGCTTGCCCAAGGCCACATAGATAGGTAATCATTAAGTGTCTGAGGCCACATTTGAACTCAGGTACTCCTGACTCCAGGGCCAGTGCTGTTATCCACTGCACCACCTAGCCACCCCAACAAATCATTCTTTCTTAAAAGCCTTACCTAGAAAGACAATTCTCAGAATAAAGGAAGCAGATCCATAGCAATAATAGACACAATGACTACAACTATGTAAATGAAGAAAATATTAGGAGGAAGAGATCTTCAGGTTGATTACAACAGATGATATTGGTGCTACTTCCTCAAAATTCAAGAGCATAGTCTTCTTTTAATAAAAAAAGTAAATTAGAAACATAACCATATGACATATGCTATAGGAATCAACACTTTTTGATTATTTTGCTTCACTATTTTCTGGAAGTATCACTTTATTAACTGTGTTAAAATCTATTACTTACAAAAATGAAAAATCCTATTTTTTCTGAGATGCCTTAGAATTTTCTAGACAATTGAAAATTCGAGTTTTTTGGATGCTATTTAAAGCAAAGAATACAATAAAATCTGAAATGGTTTTGCCTTTCTTTTTATCACCAGTGCTTAGCACAACGCCTCATCCGTAATCATGCATCACAAATGCTTGGTGACTGACAACTCCATTAAGGCAGTTGAACAATTGTTCTGTTATTTATAGGCTAGATATGCCAACTAAGAGATCCAGTGATTTTGCCCAATGTCACAAAGTCAGAAGGCATGAGGGGCAGGACTTGAATTCTGGCAGGTCTTACTGATTCTAGAACCAGCTACCAGGCTTCCATTACATTAATGTACTCAATTTGCTGTTTTGGTGGGTTTTTTAGTCTATCACTGAACATTTAATTTGCAGCTGCAAATTATGAAGCTTTGAACTTTACAATTGTGTGTTTTTTTAATAATACTTTCAACGTATATTCCCAACAACAAAATTACTGGATCAAAGAGCATATTTTTTCCCTACCATTTACTACATAGTATCAGGCTATTGTCAAAAAATAATTCTACAAATTTACAATTATACCAACAATGGATGAATGTGCCTCCTTTTCTATGAACACTGAGATTTGCTGTCTTATTTTTTTTTACCAATTTGATGAGTGTGAGATATTATCTCGCAGTTGTTTTCATTTGCAAAAAATAGCTCACAGATAACAGATGATGGAAATAACTATAGAGAAAGTCAAGTTCCATGGTTAGGTTGGATTGATACAATTCTCCCCAGATTCATTTGTATAATATCTAAACAACTGAGTGTTCTTTATCAAATTATATTCAGTAATACTGAAATGTATGTGGAAACTGAATACTGAAGCTGAAGGTAACTTTGCACCTTTAGACTTTAAAACATATGTCAGAATGTTCATCTTTCAAATTATCTACTACCTAGTTGAGAGAAAGAGAGAGAATTAGATCAGTGGAACAGAATAGATAACTTTAACATTCAACCAAATCTGTACAAAAGATCAGTTTTTTATAAACTTACAGAAAATAAAAATAAAAGGAAAGATTTATTATTTTATAAATAAACTTCTCTGTTGAAATTTAAAGTTCTTTATAATATGGCTCCAATCTCACTTTTCTTGTGCAAGTTTAAGTTTAAATAGTTTAAAAACTAAAGCTACAAGAACTATTACGCTTCAGTAGTATGAGTGTGCACTCCTGTATATATCTCCTCCCATGTTCTTCTTCCAGAGACATTCCACATATGGAATGTCCTCCTGACTTTTAGAATCCCTAGTTTACCTCAAATCAATCTATGAGGCTTACCTTCATTTATAAAACTCTTTGGTACTGAAGCTTCCCCTACAAATTTTCCTCTTGTCTATTCTGTGAATATTTTATTTTATAGAAGAACTTGTCAGGTAGGGCCCTGGCCAGGAAGCCTGTGCAGACACTGGCTGCTGCTGTCAATGCAACAAACAAAACATCTTAACCTCCTCCTTTCTCACTCCTCCCATGTTTGGGGCCTTCCTGAGGCCAGTTCTCTCCTAAAGAGATCATCTCCCTACTCACTTTCCACAGTGACTATACTTTCTCTCATTTCCCCAATTCCCTGTTCAAGGTCACAGAAGCAGACTGCTCCTAGCTCCCCTGGGCCACTTCCAGAGTCCCTTCTCCCAGCATGTCCTCCATTTAGTTTTACTCTATGAAAATTGATCTAATAACCCCAGGACATTTTCTTTCATTTCTCAATTAATTCAGCACCTGGCTGGCTGGCTGCTTTCTCTCCTCTCCACCTTTTTGCCCTGCTTTCTACCACTGTATCTATGTCCCCATTCCTCATGGCCTGCTCCTCCACACCACATCCGTCACAGTCATAGACCTTCAAACTCTTGATCATGGTACTATGGACATAATGAGATCATACCCACAAGTGTTCCACTTTCATATCCACAAATCCCTTTACAATCTTCATCTCTTATTCCCTCTTTCCCTGTTTTCACTGTGATTTCCTCTCCCTCCACCATTGGTTCTTCCCCAGGCCATCAGTTTTGCATCCACTTCCTTCCAGGACCTCTATTTGGGGAGGGGGGGGGGGGGAAGGGCAGCTAGCCTGCTTTTATTCCCCTCCTGTTCTTCTGACTTTTTTTTTTAGTTTTTTTTACAAGGCAAATGGGGTTAAGTGGCTTGCCCGAGGCTAGGTAATTATTAAGTGTCTGAGATCGGATTTGAACCCAGGTACTCCTGACTCCAGGGCCGGTGCTTTATCCACTTTTGACCTTCAAAGTGTCTTTATCCCCCCCCCCTCACCATTCCATCTTTGGCTCCTTTCTGAATGTACTCTTCTCCCATTAAAATGCAAGCTCCCTGAGGGCAACAGTTGTCTTTTCCTTTTGCTTCCAATCTCCAGTAAGATGGCACAGCAGACAAAGCACTAGCCTTGGAGTCAGGAGGACAGGAGTTCAAATCCATCCTCAGATAGTTACTAGCTGTGTGACCTTGGGCAAGTCACTTAACCTAGATTATCTCACATCCAGGGTCATCTCCAGTTGTCCTGATTCTCCAGATGACTCTAGAGAAGAAAGTTAGCTGATGATTTAGCACAGCACCCCCCCTCACTCAAATCCAATTCACTTGCTTGTCATAGCATCCCCTGGTCTTCTTCGAGAATGAAGGTCAAACATTAGCACAGTGGCTAGCACATGGTAACTTAATAAGCAGCCCCTCCCTCCCTCCTTTCCTTCCTTCTCTATCTGTTCTTCCTTCCTACCTTCCCTCCTTCTTTCCTTCCTTCCTTTTTAATCCTTCTTTCCTTTCTGCACTGACCATATTCTCTTCTATTCTCATTTGGAGCCCTTGATGAAGCCACTCCCTTCTACACAAACATCTAAGGCAGCTAGATGGCACAGAAGAAATAGATTACTGGCCTTAGAGTCAGGATAGGAATTTGAATTCAGTCTCAGATACTTGCTCCTTACTAGCTGGGTGACCTTGAACAAGTCAGTTAACTCTGATTGCCTTGCATCCAGGACCATGTCTGGTCATCTGAATCCATGTATGACCACTGGACCCAAAGGGCTCCATAGGAAAAAGTGATGTTGGTGATTTAGTACAGCCCCCCTCACCCAAATCCAATTCACGTGCTTGTCATGGCATCACCTCCCTGATGTCATGATCTTCAAGAATGAAGGATAAACATAATCCTTATACTAACATCTGTTCTCAAAGCTTTTAACAAGTTTTTTTCATCAGTCCACCTTGGCCACACCCCAATCTTAGACTGCTCCCAGCTCCTGTCTCCTCTTCTCCAGTTCAAGTATTGCTGAACAGAACTGGAAGAAATCACAAAACTGAGCTGAGTAGGTCCTCCACAAGTTGCTATCTAACCTCAGCTGGGCCTTCAATGCAGCAAGGAAAAGATGAGATTCCTCCCTAGTGGATCCACTAGTCTTCTCTCTACAACTCTGTTTCAAACCGTTCATCTTTTTGCCAAACCTTCTGTGGCATCAGCCCCCTGAACCTTTTCAATTGAGGACCTTTCCTTATACTTCATTTAAAAGAAGATTAAGACCCTTCATCAAGAGTTCCAATTTTTTTCCCCTCAGACAAATACTCCCAGTTTAACCCAATTCCTGGTGAAAAGATAGTCCTTCTGGAATATTTTACACCCTAACAGCAACATGGGAGTAATGATCAACCTTAAGGGACTTGTTCACTCCATCAGTGCAACTATCAGGCACAATTTTAGGATATCTGTGATGGAGAATACCATCTGTATCCAGAGAAAGAATTGTGGAGTTTGAAAAAAGACCAAAGAGAATTTTTTTAAAAACCCATTATCCTACTATGTAATTTTGCTGTCCTTTATACTTCATTTTTTCCCTTAAGGATATGATTTCTCTCTCATCATATTCAACTTAGATCAATGCATACCATGGAAACAATGTAGACTAAAAGACTACCTTCTGTAGGGTGTGGGGGGAGGGAAGTGAGATTGGGGAAAAAAGATTCAAAATAAATAAATAAAGTTAAAAAAGAAAAAAGAAAAAAAGCAATTGGCAAGAAGCAATTACTATGTATTAACTCTTGGTTCTGTCTCATATTCTATTCCTCAGTAAATTGTCGTTACTCTTACTCCCATTTCTCTTTTATCTTCTACCTCTCCCTATCTCCTGGGCTACTTCCTTACTGCCAACAATCTCTCCCATTCTTAAAAACCTCTCAATTGATCCAACCATCGCCCAGAGTAATACCTGTAATTCTCCTAAACTCTTTGAAAAAGGTATCTACACAAAGTTCCTACATCTAGAGGCAGCTAAATGACACAGGGACCAAACAGAGTCTTGGACCTGGGATCAAGAAGCCCTGAGTTCAAATAGAGCTTAGATACTAGTTGTGACCCTAGGCAAGTCATTTCACTTCTATCTCAATTTCCTCAACTGTAAAATAAGGATATTATACCTAAAACCTGTTGTAAGGATCCACTAAAATACCCTTTGTAAAGTACTTAGCCCAATTTTTGGAACATAGTATGTCCTCAATAAATCTTAGCTTTCTCTGCTCTCATGTTCTTCTGTTCCTGTTGATCACCTCCTTCATAGTCTCTACTCTCCAGCTATCTGTGTTTGGATGGTCTTACTTGCCACACTCACTAATTCTGGGTAAACTAGAAACTCTGTCCTATGTCCTCTTTTTTGACCCTCTATACAATTTCACTTGGGGATAAATGAATAAATGAAAAAAAAATGATATTTGCTTACTAAGGAATCTCATCAGCTACCATGTATTTAATTATCAAAACCATGTACATGATTCCTAGATATAGAAAACATTTGTGTATACACACACACACACACACACACAAACAGCACTCTAACTAACCCTAGGTCCTCCCTTGGAGAACAGTCTTCATTATCAATTGCCTTTTGGACATCTCAAACTAGACGTTCAAAAACCTAACCTAGAAGGAAGGAGGAACTTCATAATTCCATAATAAATGCAAGCAGAGACTCAAAGGAAAAAACAGATACCCCCGCCCAAGTACCTAGAATACCTAGAAGAAAGGAACCAAAGAACAAAAATAAATAAATTAAAACTTAGGAGGAAAAAAGCTGGAAGGAGAATAATAATGTTTCTTTCCTTCATTCTTGAAGACAATGATCTTTAGGGAAGTGATGCCATGACAAGCACATGAATTAGATTTCCACCTCACTTTCTCTTCCATGACTCTTCCAGTGTCACCTGGGTCCAGTGGCCAGATGTAAATCAAGACAACTGGAGATGGTCCTGGATGCAAGACAATCAAGGTTAAGTGACTTGCCCAAGGTCACACAGCCCAAGTGACTTGCCCAAGGACACAGAGCTCATAAGTGCCCAAGGGAAGATTAAAATTCAAGTCCCTGAATTCAGGGCTTAGAAAGTGGTAAGCTTTATCCAAATAATGGATTACCTGAAAATTAGAATGGGCCAAACAGAACAATATGAGACACTAAGAAATATCAGAAAAAAACTGAAAGATTAAAAAAGTGCCTGGATGCTATATTTCAACAAAATCATAAATGAAAATTACCTAGATCTCCTAGACCAAGAGAATAAAGAAAGAATATTCAAATAAATCTCCTTAAAGAAACTCCAAAATGAAAAATTCCAGAAGCGTTCTAGTTAAATGCAAAGTTTCCCCATCAATGGGGCAGCTAGGTGGCACAATGGATAAAGCCGACCCTGGAGTCAGGAGTACCTGGGTTCAAATCTGGTCTCAGATACTTAATAATTACCTAGCTGCTTGGCCTTGGGCAAGCCACTTAACCCCATTTGCCTTGCAAAAATCTAAAACAAAAAAAAAGTTTCCACATCAAATGAAAAATACTATAAACAGTATAAGAACAAGTTCAAATACCAGGGACTCAATTCAGAAACATAAGAGCTAGAAGTTTCTTCTATAAAAATTAACTTGGAATATAATATTCCAAGAAACAAGAGACAATAGTTTACAACCAGGAATAACTTATCCAGAAAAGTTGTGTATAATCCTACAGGGGAGAAATGTATGTTTAATGTACTCAGGACTTTCAAGCATTTCTGACAAAACTTGATAGAAACTTTTACTACAAACAAGTCAAGAGAAACCTAGAAAGGAAAATTTATTTGAGTAGCTGGAAAGGAGTCAGTGATGATATATCACTATCATTTTAAGGCCTAAGAAAATATTCACTAAACAATTTCCTTTTAGTAGACGTGTTTTCAATCCCTGGTTTTATATTTTCTTTCTTTCCCAATCACATATCACACCTGTGGAGGAGTCTCTTTCCCTTTAAGGCTTAAGCACTTGAAGTCTCTTGCCCATTCCCCCACTTCCTCCATGGGTGGAGCTCTCAGGTGGACTCAGTCTAGAGTCTTAACAAGATGGTGAATGGAATTGAGACCACCATATGTCCAACCCAGGGAGAAAGTATGGGATCTTTCCCAGAGACAAATAAAGATAAAAAATCTTCCCCATCAATAACTTCTCAATCTTTCCCTTAAACATTTTCTCTTAAAACTCTTCTAAACTCTCCCCAAACCACAGCTTTTTCTCTTTAAGAATCCCCCTCCCCTGCTTAACAAACTGTGGTATATGTATGTCATGGAACACTATTGTTCTATTAGAAACCAGGAGGGACAGGAATTCAGGGAAGCCCAGAGGGATTTGCATGAACTGATGTCGAGCAAGATGAGCAAAAGCAGAACATTGTACACTCTAACAGCAACATAGGGGTGATGATCAACATTGATGGGGTGATAATCAACTTTGATAGACTTGCTCATCCTTTCAGTGCAGCAGTCAGGCACAATTTGGGGCTGTCTGTGACAGAGAATACCATCTGTATCCAGAAAAAGAACTATGGAGTTTGAACAAAGAACAAAGACTATTACCTTTAATTTAGGGAAAAAAACAAAACAAAACTATCTTATTATGTAATTTTGCTATCTCTTATACTTTATTTTTCTTCCTTAAGGATATGATTTCTCACAACTTCTGGCCAAGATGGTGAAGAGAAGCCAGGCCCTGTGCTCAGGTCTCCTGATCTTCCCTCATAAACAATATGAAACAAACCTCTCAATGGAATTCTTATCGACAAAACCCAGAAAGAGTAGTGAGAAAAACATTTAGGGATCGAGGGTGTGGTAAGTGCAGAGTGCCAACAGCCAGTGGGGGAGGGGCGAGAGCAGAACTAATCTAAAATCAGCCCAGGGCAAACCACTTCACAGTGGGATCACTTCTCTCTGAGAAACAACCAGAGAGTGGAGGTGTGGCTGTGGGACTGATAGTCTAGGATTTACAGGAAGGGCTGGAGAGGGCACCCCATACTAGAGGAGAGGAGATATTACATCCAGTGAGAAAAGCCTCCAAAACCCCCAGCCACTCAGTGAGCAAAGTCTCCAGCACCTCATACTGGCCAGATAGAGATAGTACATTCAGTGAGTAAAGCCTCTAAGGATCTCAATACCAAACCTCTGTGAACCAGTCTCTCCCCCAACACAAGATCTTAGGAAAATGAAGAAAGGCCAGAAGGGGGGGGCATAGAAAAATTCCCAGAAAGAAAAGATCCTAATTCAGAGAGGTATAGAAACCCTGAGGAGAATATGATTTGGTCTCCAGCACAGAAAGATTTCCTTGAAGAAACAAGGAAAGAGTTTAAAAATCAATTGGAAAATTTGGGAAAAGAAACCCAAGAGAAAATTAACACCTTCCAACAAGAAAACAAATCCTTGGAAAATACAATTGGACAAATGCAAAAAGAAAATAATTCTCTCAAAACCTCAAATGATCAAAAAGAAATCTCTTACAAAAATAGAATTGACCAATTGGAAAAGGAGTTGCAAACAGTAAATGAAGAAAATTCTTCCCTATAAAAAAGAATGGAGTCTATGGAAACCAATGACTTCATAAGACAACAAGAACTGGTTAAACAAAATCAAAAAACTGAAAAAAATAGAAGAAAATGTTCAACATCTTATCAGCAAAACCACTGACCTTGAGAATAGATCAAAGAAAGATAACCTAAAAATTATTGGTCTTCCTGAAAACACTGAAGAGGGAAAAAAGCCTGGACTTAATATTACAGAATTTAGTGATAGAAAATTGTGCTGATATCATAGAATCAGAAGGCAAAATAATTATTGAAAAATTACATTGATCCCCCCCCCAGAAAGGGATACCAAAATGAAAACACCAAGACATATTGTAGCCAAATTCTAGAACTATCAGATAAAAGAGAAAATCTTGCAATCAATCAGAAAGAAACAATTTAAATACCAAGGAGCCATGGTAAGGATTAAACAGGACCTGGCAGCATTAACATTAAAGGATCAAAGAGCCTGGAATGCAATATTCCAAAAATCAAGGGAGCTTGGAATGCAGCCAAGAATCTAATATCCAGAAAAACTGAGCCTTCTATTCCAGGGAAAAGATGAACAATTAATGAAAGAGGAGATTTCCAACTTTTCCTGATGAAAAGACCAGAGTTTAATGGAAAATTTGGATTTCAAACAGGAGACTCAAGAGACACATGAAAAAGGTAAAATTAAAAAAGGGGGGAGGGGGAAAAACTGTTATCAAATAAGATGAAACTGGCAATATCCCTATCTGGAAGAAAGACTTCAAAAACGCTGGAGAATTGTAACTCTATTAGAGAGAATTTAATTAGCCAGAAGAGATGGATATGCATGACTTATAAGATAAAACTGGATATATCCTACCTGGGAGAAAATCTCTAATAACTCTCAGTAACTGTAATTCTAATAGAGAGAACAGCCAGAAGTGATGAACACTCATGACATTTCTGAAATGGACACTCATGACCTTTCTGGGACTCAGATACAATGATTTCAAAACAATATGTCCTTAAAAGGGAGGACAGTAAAGAGATGTGAGGATGGAGGGGACTGAATGGAGTAAATCTTATTACATTAAGAGGTACAAAGGACTTCTTGCAATAGAGGAGAACGGAAGAGGTGAGAACCACCTGAATTTTACTTTCATCAGATTGGCTTAAATTTACTATAGGCATGCTCAGTTAATGTAAGAAACTTATCTTACCTTTAAAGTGTTAAAGGGGGAAGGGGAGGTGGAGGAAAGAGGGAATCAACAGAAGGAAGGGAAGAAAGAAGAGTCAAAGGGAAAGGGGGACAAAAATGGGGGAGGGGATTGGATATAGGAGGGCAAACACACTGAATGGTATTCAGAAACAAAACAATGGGGAATATGGATAAAGGGAGGGGGGAAATACAAACAGAGGGAAGATAACATGGAAGGCAATAAAGAGTAAGTAAATATAACTTTGAATATGAATGGGATGAATTCTCCCTTAAAAAATAAGCAAATATAAGAGTGGATTGAAAACTAGAATCCTACAATATGTTGCTTACAAGAAACTCAACTGAAGCAGAGAGATACATATAGAGTAAAGGTAAAGGGTTAGAACAAAATATATTTTGATTCAGCTGAAGTGCAAAAAGCAAGGGTAGCAATCTTTAAGATAAAGCAGCTGCAAAAATAGATATTATAAAAGTGGTGAGGAAGGAAACTACATCCTCCTAAAAGGTACCATAGACAATAAGGTAATTTCAATACTAACTATGCATGCACCCAATGGCATAGCATCCAAATTCTTAGAGGAGAACTTGAAGGAGTTACAGTAAGACATAGACAGCAAAACTCTACTAGTGGGACACTTCAACCTCCCACTCTCAAATTCAGATACATCTAACTATAAAATAAGCACGAAGGAAGTTAAGGAGGTAAATAGATTGTTAGAAAACCTAGACATGATAGACTTATGGAGGAAAATGAATGGGGATAGAAAGGAATATACTTTTTTTTTCTGCAGTACATGGCCCTGACACAAAAATTGACCACATATTGGGGCATAAAAACCTAATAATCAATTGCAGAGGCAGAAATAGTGAATACATCTTTCTCAGATCATAATGCAATAAAAATGATATGCAATATTGGGCCAAGGAGATATATACTCTAAACTAATTGGAAACTGAATAACCTCATTTTAAAGAATTAGTGGATCAAACAACAAATTATAGAAAGAATTAACTATTTTATCCTAGATAATGACAATAAGGAAACAACATACCCAAAATCTATAGGATATACTGAGGATGAATAAAAGGGAATATATTATAACTTTAAATGCTTATATGAATAGATTAGAGAAAGAGGAAATCAATGAACTAAATATGCAACTAAAAAAATTAGAGAAAGAACAAATTAAAAATCCCCAGTCAAGTAACAAATTAGAAATTCTAAAAATTAGAGGAGAAATTAATATAATCAAAGCAAGAAAACTACTGAACTAATATATAAAACCAAGAGCTGGTTTTGTGAAAAAAAAACAATAAAATTGATAAACCTCCGGTCAATTTGATTAAAAAAAGGAAGAAGAAAACAAAATTGCTAGTGAAATGAAAAAGGTGAACTCACCCAATGAGGAGGAAATTAAAGTAATATTTCAGAATTGTTTTGCCCAACTCTATGCCAATAAATCTGACAATCAGTGAAATAGATAGATATTTACAAAAAGATAAGTTTCCCAGATCAAATGAAGAGGAAATTAAATGCCTAAATAACCCTATCTCAGAAAAAGAAATTCAACAAGCCATTATTGAATTCCCTACAAAAAAAATCTTCAAGTCCAAATGGATTCACAAGTGAATTATATCAAACATTCCAATGGTTCCAATTCTATATAAGCTATTTGGAAAAATAGGTGAACACGGAACTCTGCCTAACTCTTTCTATGACACCAATATGGCGCTGATAACTAAACCAGGAAGAGTTAAAACAGAGAAAGAAAATTATAGACCTTTTTCCCTGATGAATATAGATGCAAAATACTTAAATAAAATCTTAGCAAAACAACTACAACAAGTCATCACTAGGATAATACATTTTGACCAAGTAGGATTTATCCCATGCAGGGTTGGTTCAATATTAGGAAAACTCTCAGTATAATTAATTATATCAATAGCAAGCCTATCAGAAATCATATGATTTTATATATATATATATATATATATATATATATATATATATATATCAATATAATGTAAAAGCTTTTGACAAAATACAGCACCCATTCCTACTAAAAACACTAGGGAGCATAGGAATAAATGGATTATCTCTTAGAATAATAAGCAGTATCTATCTGAAAGCATCAACAAGCATTATATGCAATGGGGAGAGGCTTGAGGCATTCCCAGTAAGATCGGGGTGAAACAAAGATGCCCATTATCACTACTACTATTCAATATTGTATCAGAAATATTAGCTTCAGCAATAAAAGAAGAAAAAAGAAATCGAAGGAATTAGAACTGGGAAGGAAAAGACAAAACTCTCACTCTTTGCAGATGACATGATAGTATACCTAGAGAATCCCAAAAAATCATCTAAAAAAACTACTAGAAATAATTAGCAATTTTAGCAAAATCACAGGCTATAAAATAAACTCTCAGAAATCCTCAACATTTCTATATATGACTAGCAAGATGCAGCAGAAACAGCTAGAGAGAGAAATTCCATTCAAAGTAACTTCAGACAATATAAAATACTTGGGAGCCTACCTGTCAAGGCAGACTCAGAAACATTTTTAAAACATTACAAAACACTTCTCACACAAATAAAATCAGACTTAAATAACTGGGCAAATATCAACTGCTCATGGATAGGCCAAGCTAATAATTAAAAATGACAATTCTACCAGAATTAAACTAATTAAACTTAGTGCCCTGCCAATCAAAATTCCAAAAAATTACTTTAATGAGTTAGAAAAATTGTAAGTAAATTCATATGGAGAAATAAAAAGTCGAGAATCTCCAGAGATTTTATGAAAAAAAAGTGCAAAAGAAGATAGCTTGGCCCTACCAGACTTAAAATTGTGTTATAAAGCATAAGTCAGCAAAACTGTCTAGTTTTGACTGAGAAATAGAGTGGTGGATCAGTGGAACAGACTAGGTACAATAGCAGGAAATGATTATAATAATCTACTGTTTGATAAACCCAAAAGAGTCCAGCTATTGGGATAAAAACTCTCTCTATTTGATAAAAACTGTTGGGGAAAATTGGAAGTTAGTATGGAAGAAACTTAGATTAGACCAACACCTCACACCCTATACCAAGATAAGATCAAAACGGATACAAGATTTAGACATAAAAAAACAATATTATAAGCAAACTAGAAGATCAAGGAACAGTTTACCTGTCAGATCTATGGAAAGGGGAAGCAATTTATGACCAAGGAAGAGATGGAGAATATCATTAAAGCAAACTGGATGATTTTGATTACTTTAAATTAAAAGGCTTTTTCACAGAAGAAAACCACTGTAACCAAGATCAAAAGAAATGTAGTAAATTGGAAAACAATCTTTATGACTAGTGTTTCTGACAAAGGACTCATTTCTAAAATGTACAGAGAATGGAGTCAAATTTTTAAAAAAACGCCATTCTACAATTGACAAATGGTCAAAGGATATGCAAAGGCAATTTACAGATGAGGAGATCAAAGCGATCCATAGTCATATGAAAGACTGCTCTACCTCACTACTTATTGGAGAAATGCAAATTAAAGCATTTCTGAGGTACTACCTCACACCTCTCAGACTGGTCAATATCACTAGAAAGGACAATGACCGATATTGGAAGGGATGTGGGAAATCTGGGACACTAATACATTGTTGGTGGAGCTGTGAACTCATCCAACATTTCTGAAGAGCAATTTGGAATTATGCCCAAAGGGCAACAAAAATGTATATATCCTTTGATCCAGCAATACCACTACTGGGTCTATACCCTGAAAAGATGATGAAAAAGGGTAAAAACATCACTTGTACAAAAATATTCATAGCAGCCCTGTTTGGGGTGGCAAAGAATTGGAAATTAAGTAAATGTCCTTCAATTGGAGAATGGCTTAGCAAACTGTGGTATATGTATGTCATGGAACACTATTGGAAAGGGAAAGCAATATATAACCAAGGAAGATATGGAGAACACCATTAAAAATAAACTAGATAATTTTGATTACATTAAATTAAAAAGCTTTTGCACAGATAAAACCACTGTAACCAAGATAAAAAGAAATGTAGTAAGTTGGGAAACGATTTTTACGACTAGTGTTTCTGACAAAAGACTCATCTCTAAAATGTATAGAGAACTGAGTCAAATTTTCAAAAACATGGTCAAAGGATATGCAAATGCAAATTACAGATGAGGAAATCAAAGCAATTCATAGTCATATGAAAAATTGCTCTAAATCACCAATTATTAAGGGAATTGCAAATTAAAACATCTCTGAGGTACCACCTCATACCTCTCAGACTGGTCAACATGATGAGAAAGGACAATGACCAATGTTGGAAGGGATGTGGGAAATCTGGGACACTAATACATTGTTGGTAGAGCTGTGAACTCATCCAACCTTTCCGAAGAGCAATGTGGAATTATGCCCAAAGGGCAACAAAAATGTACATACCCTTTGATCCAGCAATACCACTACTGGGTCTATACCCTGAAGAGATGATGAAAAAAGGGTAAAAACATCACCTGTACAAAAATGTTCACAGCAGCCCTGTTTGTGGTGGCAAAGAAATGGAAACTGAACAGTTTCCTAACCGCTTAGGAAACTAAGCAATTCCATCAATTGAGGAATGGCTTAACAAACTGTGGTATATGTATGTGATGGGACACTATTACTGTATTAGAAACCAGGAGGAATGGAAATTCATGGAAGCCTGGAAGGATTTTCATGAACTGATGTTGAGTGATATGAGCAGAACCAGAAGAACATTGTATACCCTAACAGCAACATGGGAGTGATGATCAACCTTAATGGACTTGCTCATACCAACAGGGCAACAATCAGGCGCAATTTGGGGATATCTGAGATGGAGAAGGCCATCTTTATCCTGAAAAAGAATTGTGGAGTTTGAACAAAGTCCAAAGACTCTATGTACCTTTAATTTTTTTAAAAATTGTCTTATTATGTAATTCTGCTATGTCTCATACTATATGTTTCTTCCTTAAGGACATGATTTCTCTCTCATCACATTCAACTTAGATCAATGCATATTATGGGAATGATGTAAAGACTAACACACTGCCCTCTGTGGGGGGCAGGGGTAGGGAAGCAAGATTGGGGGAAAAATTGTAAAACCCAAAATAAATAAAATCTTTCTAAAATAAAAAAATAAAAATATATTAAAAAAAAAGAAGAATCCCCCCTTCCCTTTTCTCTTTCACTACATACCAGCACAACTACCACTGGCTCAGTGAGGGAGGGGCTAATCTCTACATGGGGCCGCTGCACACCTACTTCCTTCTCCCCACCTTCTGAAATTCCTCCATCTAATTCCCAATTCTCCCAGTTTAAAACTTAAGCTAGGTCCTCAGACCCAGAAATGCCTAAAAGAGACATTTATACAAGAGAAGACATAGAACAAATACATACACTCCGAGGGAACATTCAAACTCACTCACACAGCACTGGATCCAATCATCTTCCTTCCTTCTGGCTTCATTGGCTTCTAGTTACATGGCTCCCTTGCCCCTCAAATATGGAGGCAACCTTCCCCTTTTAAGATTTTGGGGAAATTCCTGGAATGGGAACCCAAATTCCCCTCCTTTGGAGCACCCTATCATCCTCTGGCCTATCCTTGAGGATAGATCTTCCACCTGGAAGACTTCTCAGCCAGTTGGTTCTGGTCATCAATGCCACCCTGGAAATTATCCCTTTGCCTTGGTTCTACTCCCAGACATTTTAATCACTCTCAGCTCCAAATCTGGGGCTCCAAATCCAGACCTATCTTCCCAGGAATTTCTCAATATTTCCCCAGCAAAAAACACCAAGAAAGTGGGCTTGAAATCAAGCTATTTGTGTGCATTATTTTTTTGTGAAAAATACCAGGCAAAGAGATTTACATTAATTATCTCGAGACAAGCCCCCAAATTGTTATAAATAACTCTAAGTCCAAAGTGATTAAAACGGTTTGCATTAAGAAATCTTAACAAAATGGCACACCTCTCTCATGGTGGGAGAGAGGGGCCTATCATTATCATTTTAACAGATGGAAAAGAAACAAGTCTATTTAGAAACTTCATATCTTCAAATGGCATTGAAGGAATTAAACCAAAAAACAAACTAGATCATAGAGGTGGTTTGTTTCTGTTCTAAGGGTTTTAAGAGGGAAAGAGAAAGAAAGGAAAACAGAAAGAAGAGGGAGAGAAAACCTACTATGTCTTATAATTGAGGTATGTGATAAGATATGCACATCGTAAAGGAAGTGGGGCTTCAGATGAACCTCACTCTTATTTGAACTGCAAAAATGACAGTTAATATACACATATACTCTCACATACACAA
Source organism: Macrotis lagotis (assembly GCF_037893015.1). Lineage (NCBI taxonomy): Eukaryota > Metazoa > Chordata > Mammalia > Peramelemorphia > Peramelidae > Macrotis > Macrotis lagotis. The sequence goes on from NC_133664.1 coordinate 44,379,045, forward strand.
GTCATACAATTTAAAATACATAAAACCTGACATGGACAAAAATGGGGGTAGGGAGAAATGGTTAAAGAGAAAGGATAATACCAGGGAGGAATAGTTGCAGTCAAAACAAACTTCCTGACCTTAAAGAGGGAATGAAAAAACAAAAAAGAAAAGAATGGAAAACTAAAAAGGTGCCAATTACTTAGGAAATGTATGAACATACTAGGATATTATTACACCACAAGAAATGATGAAAGAGAATCCTATTAAATTATGTGTATAAATAATATAAAATTATACAGATGGAGGCAAAGAAAATCAAGAAGACAATTTATATAAGGACAATAAAACACTAAAGTCGGCTAACTTTGGAAGACTTAAAACTTCAGATCAATGAATGCTATGACCAATCACACCTCCAGAGGGCCTAGGATCAAACATGCTATCCATCTCCTGACAGGGTGATTAATCAATAGACTGTTCTTTGATCTTGAAGAAGCCAATGACATCAAGGAAGTGATGTCATGAAATGTAGGTAATTTGGATTAAAGTGAGGGGATGTTGTGCAAAAAAACCCATTCCTAACTTACCATCTCTTCTAGAACCAATTGGTGTGGGTGAAGGAAAAGACTTAAATTTTTAAATGGCATCATTGGGGATTTTATTTTCAATGCTACACTTATTTGTTTCAAGAGTCTTTCTCATCCTCTGATTTTAAAGGTAGGACGAGAAAAGAATTTTCCATAATGATGCATATATATTTACATAAGCACATATACATTATACATGCACATTGAAAAAAATTTTAATGTGCAGAAGAACACAAAAGAAAATTTAGAAGTAAATACAATCAAGCAGGGCAGTTTTGAAAGTTACATGTTAAAACTTATGTATTTTTAAAAAAGCAAGCAGAATGAAATGAAAATTCACAATACCATATTAATCTTTTTTTCTTCTGCTGTGAAATGCTCATTCCCCCTCCCCCATTGTTTAAGATCCCAAGTATATGATAAACAAAGCTTCAATAAAAGTAATAGATATGCTGGTAATTGTTTTATCATGATGATTATTGAGTCTACAAAGGTATTTATTAAAACAGATTCAGCATCAGAGTCCATAAAATTCTATCAAGCATCATTTTTATATTTGAAAGACTTAATACTCAATATTACCTGAGAATTTAAAAGTGAATGGCACTCCTGAGGAAGAAAAGAGCAAAGATTAAAGATCAAAGGGGCAAGAATGAATGAATGAATAAAGGGACATTTATTAGGTACTTGATAGGGATATAAACACAAGTAGGGAAAATAATCCCTGCCTTCACGGAGCAAATGGAAGTCACAAGACATATATAATTATAGTATTTCTTAAATAACTAATAGGTTTAATTAACCAATAATTTTCACGAAATTTCATAAATATAATGTTAAACTCTCTTCTGGTGGGATCCGGTTTTTTTCCCTCTGAAGGGATGTTGTCTGTCCACTGAAGCTCCACATGGCCAGCTAGATGAGTCTCAAGCATGCCCCAAGGACAGGCCAGGTGGGCTCCTCTGTATCCTTCCCTGCATCCATCCTGCATTTTGACCCACATCCGTCCCTGCATCCGTTCCCACATACGTCCCTGCATCTGTTCCCACATCCGTCCCTGCATCCTTCTCTGCATCCATCCCTACATCCATCCCTACATCCTCAGTGAACAAAGGTTGGGCTGTGCCAACCTGCCCCAGTCAGGGAAGGCCCCGTGTCAGACTGCCAGGTGGGTTGCACCCACACACACAAGTGCAGTCACTGACTCCGAGTCAGAATTAACGCAGATTGTCAGAGAACTGCACACATCGATTGTCTAAGCAAATCAAGGCTGTTGCCTGTGCCAGTGAGGCAAGCAGTTTTGTTTTTCCGACTCTTTAGCACAGTGCCACCACGTGGTCATGCAGTAACATAGCAGCATTGTTCTTACTGCAAGGTCTGTGGACATTTTCTCCAAAATACAAGATGGTAGCTGTCTGTGCTCAATCCTGCCTATATTAAATACAGTAATGTCCATATCGTCTACATGAAGAGAGACATCTCTTTATTTAATTTAACTGTCACTTAAACAAGCACCAAAGAAAATATTATAAGGAATAAAAAAAAAAGGTGGGTGAATCTATGGAGACAATGGAGATATAAAGCAAGGTTTCTCAAGATTTCAAGTCTTTAAAGGTTGGGTACAAAAGTAAGAAATGGGAGCAAATGGTCAGTGTCATGATGATACTATCTATACCTTAGTAACAGAGAATCTAAAACCCAAAACAAGCAAAAGTTTTTGAAAAAAGATTTTTGTTTTGAGATCTTTTAGGTATGTATATTGTGAAAAAGATAATGAAGGAAGAATAAACCTATAGTCTACAGCTTAATGAAAGAGCATATATAAAAACAGAGCAAAAGCAAAACCAAATGGAAGAAAGAAATTATCATACTGCCTCCATTTCTTCTACAAAAGTAAAAAGATTTTCAAACTGCAAAGGGTAAAACAATATGGTTAAGATAGTCTTAAGACATGTGGGAGATTGAAACAATAAGCACACTACTCTTTAAATGAAGTAAAGTCATTCATCTATAGGTAAATTTTCCCTCTATGCCAATGATAGAATCAAAATTCCTAAAAATCTCAACAGAGTTAGAATACAAGTATAATAATAATATCAGATTCAGTAGGGCTAAGAGATCACAGGCCATATGTCAGAATTGTAACTTAATAGCAGTGCATGTGGGGGAAAAATAAAAAAAAAAACTTTAGAGGAGAGAATTGCCCTTAAGCAAAACAGTGATGTAGCAGTCAAAACTCTAATGTAAGAACTGCAAATCGTAGTCAATACCTGAGAATTACCCTACCACACAACCTAACGCATTCAAGAATAGCAGAAATAGAATTACAAAATACTCCTTACAGGAATGAAGGATGATATGATGTGGAAAGCAACTTTATCATTTAAAGGCACCCATGCTACAGAAGAGAAGGTGCTGAGTTTGGAATCGGATAAACCTGTCCAAAGTGGTGTCTGACACTACCTGGCTCTGAGACCCTGGGAGAATAATTTAGCTTCCGCATATCTCAGCAATCACCCAGGACTGAAGTCCTAAGAATTCCAGGGCTACCCCAACCTGATCTTCTGCTTCCATATTCTCCTGTCTCCACCCATCCTCCTAAACTATAGGTCTGATCATGTCACTCTTCTACAAGAAGCTATCGTGGTTCTCTCATCATACAGATGAAATACAAATGTCATTGTCTGGAATTAAAACCCTTAACAATCTGACTCCACTGATCCTTCCAGAATGATTGCACATTATTCTCTCTTATTCAGTGCCTGCTGTCTCCTACCTCCACACCTTTGCACAGGTGTTCTCCTGCCTGAAGTGTAAGATGAACTCATCTCCCCCTCCTGGAATCTTGAGTTGGCTCAAGGTTCAACTCCAGGGCCAACTAGAACACAAGGCTCCCTTGAAATCAAATTTCAATTACCATTCATATGTTTTCCATTTATCAGGTTATATATTTTATTTTCCCCAAGGACTAAATTTCATCATCATCATCATCATCATCTTCATATTCCTGGCACTTTGTACAATGTCTGGTATCTGTAATAATTAGGTGTTTAATAGATAGTTGTTAACTTGCATGGAGAGTTCATCACTTCATAGACTAAGTCAGAAAACACATTAGAATTCATTAAGATAAACCCCTCATTTTGCTCAGATAAAAGAGGAAGAAGATGATGACAAGGAGGAGGAAGAGGAGGAAAAAGAGAACAAGGAGGAGGAAGAAGAAGTGGAAAAAGGAGGAGGAAGAGGAGGGGGAGGAGGGATAAAAAGAAAAAGAAAAATGGCATTTTTAGAACACCTATTATGTGTTTTACATTAAGTAACTTATTTGATCCTCACAACATCTCCATTTTCAGATGGGCGGGGGGGGGGGGGGGGTTCAATGATTTGCCCGGGGCCACCCCACTAGTCTACTTCTGAGGCCAGATTTGAAGGGAATTCTCCTAGGCCTGACTCTCTACCAAGCACACCCATTTATCCATGAAAATTCAGGTACCAAGCAGAAAAGGAGAATTCTAGCTCCAATTATAGGGTTCTTTCTCTTGTGCCATGCTGCCTCCCTACCAGAAGTATTTGTACATTCTATTCATCATTCATGATTGGATCATGCTAACATGACAAAAATGATGCTATGTAATCTTATTTTCGAGATTTACTCTCTTGGTGCTGAAATTTTTTTCCCTTTCATCCCAGTGCTGAATATTTTGTGCCAAATTTGAACCAAAATACAAATTTCACAAAGGATTAATTGCAGTTGCAGTTTATGTGAGCTTTTTCCTATCTACCTGATAATTGAGCCCAAAACCACTAAAAAAACAAATAAAATTTATAGAAAATGTGTATTTTATCAACATAACATACTCCCACACTGAAAGGGTTAAGGATAAAAACATTCAAATTTTATAGAACTAAAAAAAACAGACATTGAAAAGAACAAAAGTTGTGGCTTGTTAAGGAAGAAGACAAGGAAGGGGTAAAAATGAATGAGACTTAGCTTTCCTAAGTCAAAAATATATCATAAAGTAATAATAGTAAACTATTTGGAAAGGCAATTGTCAGAGTAGACTAGAAAAGCAAAGCCTCAAAGGAAACAATATAGCGGACTAGTGTTTAATAAACAAAAGTACAGATAATAAAGATCTCCCTCCCTTTGATAAAAAAAAAATGCTCAGGAACATTCTAAGAGAACAAACAGTGTGTAAGAAAATATATAGAATGTCCCCAAAGTCTCACACCAGTTTTAAGCTATTAAAGCTATTCAAGCTTAAACTATAACCATTAACCAAATATCTAATGAGAAATGGCTATTAATTATATATCCTTTGTCAAATTCCTTTATTGGTCTATTATTAGATTTTTATCTGAGATGTTTGTAATAAGAATTGTTCAGTTTCTTATTGTTTAAATTATACTGACTTTGTAAAAAAGGCATTCAATTTTATTTGATCAAAATTTTCTTTTTTCTCTTTAATAAGAAACCATGTCTTTAGATCAGATTCCTTTCACCATATAATCTAGTAACTGACAATTAAATAAAGGACCTAAATGTAAAGTTAACATATAATGGTTCCTTTCACAACCAGAGACAACTTGAATCAGAAGGGTAGTTCATAACCAAACAAGGAACTGAAGAGTTTGATAAAACAAAAATTTTGATTACATAAAATTAAATAACTGGTTTTTTACAAAATGAATTTAATTGGAACATTATGATAAAACTGTTGACTGTGAACAATCCTTACTACAAATATGTGATAAAAATCTGACAGTTGAGCAAAAACTTGATACACAAATCAACAATTAAGGGTCATTTTCTAATAACTGGTCAAAGCATACATAGAAAGCTCTAGCATGATTTTTCAGGATGCTCATAATATAAGCCCTACCCCCCCCAAAATAAGCCCCAGTTAAGAGCATCAGATAGACACATTTAATGCATCCACTGCAACACACAATAGACATAATGAATTACAAAATAATAAGATATAATTAAATATAAATAAATTGTATTATTAACTTTAATACTTAAAATAATTGATAATATAAATTATAATTAAATTTTTGTAAATGCCTGGGTAAACACATAAACTCGAAACTTATTGTTGAAGACCAATTGGAGTACAGACAATGCATGAATAAGTTGCACACTAGATAATGTCTGGGGGGAAAGAAAGCCCCACCATCATCACTAAGAACAAGAAAGATAAGATTGAATATGTTTCAGGCATTTATTTTCTTGAAACCAAAAATGCCTGGTGTCCACAAGGAGTTTAAAGAAATGGGTTGACTGAAAGCTGCCATTTATTTTGTGAGGTGGCCAAAAGGGTCTACTGGTCTGGGAGTCAGTTAGAACTCACTGAGCTAAAAACGTGAAGAACTTCCTTGCAGAGAGACTAGAGCAGATAAAGATGCCTACCTCCAGATTCCGGATAATGCAAAAAAACAAAACAAAACAAAAAAACAAACAGCCATTGAAGGACCATTTGTGCATGAAAATCAATGACTACATTGTAAATAGACTGGCGAGAAATCAGCCTGGACAATTTGTGAGGCTGAGTCTGCAGTGGGTTGGAATACTGACCACTAGGCTCCCAAAGCACCACGAGCATGGACAAGAAGTGTTCTAGACACTGATCATCAACAAACATTATTGAAGGAGAGCTCTAGGGTTGGACATGAGAAATTGGGACCAATGGTTCTACAGAAAATGAAGGTACAAGAGAGTCAGATTGGAATTCAGGTATTGGAGACTTATGATGATGTTCCAGAAAAAGATGACATGACTGTATTTAAATAAATGCAGATTTCTGAACATGAAAAAATAAGATATCCCCTGAAAATAAGTTCTAATTATTTTGGAGTAAAAATTAACATAAGACCCAATCTTATTTTAGGGAAAATACAGTACAAACAAATCGTTTTCCAAGAACACTTCTAAGGAAGAAATACAATAAAAAAAATTTTTTTAATTTTAAATGTGCTATGATTCTAATGATAAAGAAAATGCAAATTAAACCAATTTTGATGTTTCATATCCTAATCATAAAAGAAGAAAAATGTAAAAGGATCAGAGAGAACACAGTTGGTAGAGACAATAATTGGTTAAAGCAAATTGGAAAACAATTTAGTAGTACAGTGAGAAAAGTTAGAATGCACATTTGTATCCTTTGTCTTATTAATCTCTCTTCTGGGCCTAAGACACAAAGACCAGCATTCTCTGTGGCAGGAGAAATTTGAAAACAAAGTAGGTGCCCAGTGATTAGAAAATGAGTGAAATAATCTAGGAATAAAATGAAATATTATAAAGAAATGATAAATATTAAGAAATTATATGAAATAATAAATGTGGTAAATCCAGAGCAACCTCAGGAGGTTTGTAATGAAAATTCTGGCAGAACTAGAAATCATACAACTACAATAATATAAACAAAAACAACACCAAAGCATATCAGGATTCATGTTAAATAGGTACCAGTCCCCTGAGGCAGAGAGTATATATTAGAAATGTCTTCTCTCCCACAAGGAAATTAAAGATGGCAGCACCTAGAGACTTTGAGTCCATTGGTTTGACCTGAGAATGTCCCATGCTTTGAAGTATCAGTACTAGAGTCTCTCAATCAGTCTGTGTCTTGAAGGGTAGCCTTCCCAGTGAAGCTCCTTAGGCATGCTCTAAGGGCACAAAGCCAAAACTTTTTTTATAGAGTAATTAAGTAAGTAAATTATAGAGTAATTTCTTTGCTGAAAAAAAAATTCAGGACATTTTACCCAGAATTATAAAGTGAATTAGACATTCTTACCTGACTAGCTACAAGGTAGATGAGTTCCCCAAGGGTCGGTAAAAGGCACTGTTTTAATTTGCTGTTCCTGAAGTTTTCCCTAATTAGTTCAGTTAAGAGAGTAACTGCCTGAAGAGAGAAAAAAAAGTAAACAAAATGTATTATTAGATTTTTTTCTAGCCTTTACATATAAAGGATGATTCACTCTACACAATTTGCCTTTTCTTTTCTGAGCTAATTTAAAAAGAGAGCTAGGATAGGCTCCACATTCTAGAATGAAATGCAAATACATCTGTAAGGGAAAAATGATAGAGTGACATGTTAGATTGTTTTCATGTGGTATTCTCTTCTCACCAAAACTAAAGCTTTAAGCAATGAAGGTTGAGATTGTACTTCACCACCAACATCCCAAGCCCCACCTTCAGTTTCATCATTACATCTGGCTCTGACCCATCTGAAATGGAGGTCTGTAGAGATGTATGAGCAGAATTCAACAACTTCTGCCACATTATAAATTCGGACTGTTCAGTATTCTATCTCCCCCATGCTAACAGACTCCTGGGCCTGCCTCCCCTTCCCCTGTTTATTCCCCAATCCCTATCAGTCAGTATAACTGGCACAGGTACCAACCATATACCCTTAGCCACTAATCATCAGTAAACATTATTAAATACCAGGGCACTATTACAGGCTTGGAATACAAAGGGTAGGCATCATACAAATGTGAAGTTTATGTGTGACAACACAAAAGATACATATATAGGTAAAGAAAACAAATAAATAAATTATGAATAAATAAATAAATAAATAAATAAATAAATAAATAAATACATAGATGAAGGGAGTAAATATAAAGAAGTGCAAATGAATTAAGTATAAGGCAGTTTAGAAGGGAAGGAACTAGCAGCAGTGGAGACCAGGCAAGATTTTAAGCAGCAGATGATATGTGGCCAATGTCTTGAGATAAAGGGGGACTCAAAGCGGAAGTGATGAGAGAATGGATTCCAGGCTTAGGGAGAAAGGTATTGTGTATGAAACAAGGCATATCAGTTTGGTTGATCACAGAGCAAAGAGAGGGAATAAATAGTCAATGAGGCTGAAAAAATAGGTTGAGGCCAGGAGAGGCCTTAGTTTCTTATCCTAGAAGACACAGAAAGCTCAAGAAATTGGATAAGGGAATCATCTAGTCAGATATTTGCTTCAGGAAAAACACTGGCACCAGGATGAATGGAGAAGGCACAGACTAAGGAAAGTGGGTCAATTGGGAAACTATTGTAGTGATCTAGGTGAAAGGTTTTCAGAGGAAGAACTAAGGTGGTATCTGGTTGAGCAGAGAAAAGGGATCAGATCTGAGCAAGAGCACAGAGGTGGGAATGACCAAGGCTGTCCACACACTGAATGTACTGAATGAGAGAAAATATGGAATCAAAGGTAGTACTTAGCTACAAGGCTGGGAGATGGAAGGTCGGTGGTGTCTTCTAAAGAAATAAACAAGTTTGAAGAAAGGGAAGTTTTGCAAGGAAGAAAATGAGTTCAATTTCAGATACAACCAGTTTCAGTGTGTCCAGGGTATCCAATTTGAACTGCTCAAAACACACTGGAGACCTGGATGAAGCTGCAGCATATTGCTAAACAAACACTTACGTTGGGGAAGTAATATAATCAAGGTATAAACTGATGGACATCCTTCAAGTTCCATTGGACCCAAGGCTGCCAGTCAGCAACAGACAGGGACAGTTCCTCATGTCTTGGCTTCCCCAGTGCTCAGCCGGTGCCTTATACACAGTGGACTTGGGAAGACCTGGACAGAAGCTCCAAGGAGGATAGCATGGCTGGGTTGCAAAGACCTTTCTGAAAGACCTCCCTAGATCATCTGAGAACAGAAGTGTGACTAAAAAGCCCTCTCCTAGTTGGAAAAAATTTCTCTGGAAAAGTCAAAACCAAGAAATAATTCAAATCTTTTGCCACAAACAGGCTTTTTTTCCTGTCACTCATATTCCTGCTAATGGGGAGTTATTTGCTATTTATGAATCATCATGGTTTATACTATGAGATGCTAAGTAACAGGTTTGCACGTAACAGCAGATACAATTATGCAGAGAGGCAGCATGTCTAAATAGTAAGAAGGCTGTCCTCAGAAACATGAAAACCAGCATTAAGGCTTGTCCATGACAGCTACTGGCTAGCTAAGTGACCTTGTACCAGTTCTGTCATCTCTCAATGTCCCTGGTCTTGTTATAAGACCAAGTTGCGGGATGGTTCTTGATCCTCTTTGGTAGAGAAAATTTCTTCACAGAGAACTCTCCAAACTGATGAAATCACAGTTTTAGACAATGGAAAAATACATAGCTAAAAAGAAAAATAGTCCTAATAGAAGTCATGGATTCATTTCATTAATAATATATTTAAAATTACTTTCTACCAACAGTGAATTCAACTCTGTATGAAATATAAACATTATCAGGACCATCCTCAGAGTCCATGTGAAATCCTTCCTTTTTTAAAATTTATTTAAGGCAACAAGGGCTTAATGATTTGTCCAAGGTCACACAGCTAGGCAATTATTAAGTGTCTGAGGTTGGACTTGAACTTAGGTCCTCCTGTGCTCTATCTACTACACCCCCTAGCTGCCCCCAAAATTCTTCATTCTTCAACAATAAGAGAACAAGAGAATCTGAGTACTATCATTTTTTCTAATTATAAGAGATTTAGGGGAACTTCTCAAAGAATTCAATAATAGAAATATATTTCCTAATAACTTATTTTAAAATTCTGTATACTGCATAGACTGCTGTCAAACCTCTACTACAATTAAAAAGAAAGAAAAAGTACAAATTCATACCCAGTAATAGGATATATTATTTTTCTTTGGAAAAACTGACTTCTTCCCAAATAAATTATCCAAAAGTCTGAGGAAAATGTGCATTTCAATGTTTTAATGATAATTTTTATTAAATTTATACTTTCACTGATATAAGAAACCATCAATGAGGAAGTTCCTTCTACTCCTTTGTATTATCATCTGCTCTACAAGAACCGTATGGTGCAATGAGAGGTGGTGGCATGCCTCCTGTCACACATGTGATGATGCCTCAGCTGTAGGATTGGAAACCAGTCCCCTTCCCCCCCAGTCCCCTCGACTCTCAATCAAACTCTCTCTATATATAACTAAATGATTTTGAAGAGTTGTATTCAAATATCTTTAAAGATTACAGAGTTCTCTTTACAACAACCCTGAGATGACAGGGTGGCTTACAGATAAGGCTAGTGAAGTTCAAAGAGAGGGCACTCAGTCCATTTCACTTATCCTGACACTACACCTAAGTTCATGGACTTCATGTTAAATGTTGATTAAGTACCGACTATGTTCTAGTACTCTGGAACACGCTTGGAGTATAAAACAAAATCAATCTCTGTTCTCAGGGAGCTAACAGCCTATTGCTGTGTATATGCAGATAATGAAATACAAAATAGATGAAAAGTAGCTTAGGAGAAAGAGAACTCACAGTGATGAGTGAGACCTCGTGGGGGCTGTACTTGGGTGAAGACTATGGGGGTAGGGGTACGAGAAAGGGAAGAGGCAGCCCGGGGCTGTGCAAAGCGCAGGGGATCTAAAGAAAAAGAGCAGCCATGCCTGCCCTCACGGAGTTTACGCTCTAGTGAAGGACACAGCTGGTCAAAGGGTCGGCTCTCACACTGGGAGGCACTAGAGAGGTCATCTAATTTAGGTGAGGGTCCCAAGGATCGGAGGTTAAAGGCTTTGTTCAAGGTTACAGAGGTCATAGTAGAAAAGGAATCTGGAACCTGGGCTGCTGGTCCTGCAGGACCAGGAAGAGGAGGAAAAACGGTAATGCTCTGAATGCATGGAACGTGGAAGACCAGAAGAGGTTGGGGATACATTTAATGAAGCTTCCATTAAATGAGAGATGTCTATGGGTCGTTCAGGTGGAGATGTCTGGCAGGCAGGTAATACAGGACTGGTTTCAGGGGCAATAATTCAGAAGAGCAGAGGAAAGAAGATGAACAAGAATGGGCTTGAGGTGTGGAACAGGTGATGAGGAGGCCCACGCTGAATAGCCTCTTTCTCCAAAAAGTAGGAGTTGAGAGTCCCTGCTGAGGAGGCATGAGAGGAGATGGCATAAACTACTGAAGGAAATAGATCTGTGATAGCCATTATTGGGTATGTAAGAGAAAAATAGGGAAAAAAGTTTAAAACACAACAATTCCATATGCCTTTTAGAACTTGGAGGTAACTAATTCTATGAAGTACTAATTTTCTAGCCTGCCATTCCAATTTACCTCTTGCCATAGTAGTTCTCCATTCCTATTCATCTTAGTCCAACTAACTCCTCCCAAAATAACACTTTTTAAAAAATGTTTTCTTGAAGGTATTTTTGCTTTATTAAAAAACATGGTTACCTGCTAATAACTCCTCCACTTGCTCGCTCTCTCTCTCTCTTTTTTTAGGTGTTTTTGTAAGACAAATGGGGTTAAGTGACTTGCCCAAGGCCACACAGCTCGGTAATTATTAAGTGTCTGAGGCTGGATTTGAACTCAGGTACTCTTGACTCCAGGGCCAGTGCTCTATCCACTTCGCCACCTAACCACCCCTCCTCCACTCTCTAATAGGACTCTCAGATCAAATCAATATAATCAAGCAAAACAAATCGCCACATTGGCCATATAAGAAAATTTATATTTTATTGCACTTGAGATCCACCACCTCAATACCAGGAGACTGTAGGTAAGCTCTCCATCAGTCCTCTGGAATAATAATGAGTTAATTATATTATATGGATGAGTTTATTTTTCCATGGTGTTTCCCTTCACATTATTGGGGTCCACCATGTAAATTATTCTGATACTGTTTAATTGCCTTTACATCAATTCATACAAAGTTTCTTAAGTTTTTCATAGTTCTTCATAGTCATCTTTCTTATAATGCAACAATACTATATCATATCCCTATTTCCAAATCCACAAAGTGTTCTGATGTTCTCCAGTTGATGAATACCTGATTTCCTTCTAAATCTTTGCTACTACAAAAAGTGCTGCTCTAAATATCCTTAAATTTATGGGACATATCTCTCCCACTTTAATCTTATAAATACTTCATATTGATATTTTTGAGTCAAAGCTTATCTAGAGTTTAGTGACTTTGTTTTAAAGCAAATTCCAAAATCATTTCCTAGAACAACTATTCCAGAGAAGTGGATTTGTGAGGACACATTACAAGGGAAAAGAAAATGTACTAGATAACTAATAATATGCCAGAGTAATCAAAAGTGAACTAAAAAATTGCCAACTCCCCAAATTAAGTCTGTTCTCTGTAGCTACTGTTCCCTGGATTTAGCTTAGCCTATTACTTTTCTTTTTTTTTAGGTTTTTGCAAGGCAAACGGGGTTAAGTGGCTTGCCCAAGGCCACACAACTAGGTAATATTAAGTGTCTGAGACCGGATTTGAACCCAGGTACTCCTGACTCCAGGTCTGGTGCTTTATCCACTACACCACCTAGCCACCCCGCCTATTACTTTTCTACCCCAAAGCTCCCAGTAAGCACAAGAGCATCTTCTGCCAAAATATACTGAAACCAATTCACCTCTGGAATGAATTTGTTAAGTATGTTACTCTGCTCTCCCTCAGATGAAACAGAAGCTCCTTGATAACATGGCTAGTCTGGGGATATTCATCCCATATTCTTACATTGTAACGTATTATCTAATTTCCCCTCTGTAAGTGAATGTGAAGCATTTATAAGGTCACAGAATACCAAAATCTGAGACCTCTAACAGGAAGAGATGTCAGAGGTCACTTGATCCAATTACTCTCCTCATTTCACCCAAGAGAAAACTGGGACAATTTGCTCCAAATTATCTGGGTGGCAGGTCAAGTTGTTGGAATCTGCTGGACTGATTTAAATCCAGTGATTTAAACCCATTGTGTTTTGTCTTAGTGGCAAAATAAATGGGGAAGAGATAGCAATGGGCACTTAATAAAATGTTTACAACTGGCTGATTGTTCCTATCACATCAAAATCAGTATAATTTATCATGACAAAGAACTCATATCTATATTGTTCTTAGCAGGACAGGGCAGGAGAGGTAGTATGGCTATGTGGGAAAATCACTTGTTTTGAAGTTGGATGCCTCTGACTCATGCTCTCAGTGAGACCTTGGGCAAGGCACTTTCCCTACCTGCCCTGTCAGGCCTTCATCTGGAAAATGAGGAGCCTGAATTGAATGGCCTCTCCATCCCCTCCTTATCTAAATCTATGACCCTTTGAATAGAACCAAGAGAACATTCTACATATTAACAACAACATTGATCCCATCACCCTTCCAAGAATGCAGCTCCTCTCAGCATTTCACAGAGCTAGGACAACCCTAGGAGACTGGCTAGGGACAATGTTATCCCCCCTCCAAAGGAAGAAAAAAACCAAACCAAACCAAAAAAAAAAAACCCTTCAGAATCTGATGAACACTACATTCGCTTTTTAAAAAAATATCTCTTACATTATTTCTTTCCCTTAATTCTAATTCCTCATACCAAAAATGACTAATCTGTAACCATGTTTAACACAAATGTACAATATTAACCTATTTGAGGCTGAAGGGAGGGGGGGTGGGAGAGGAGGGTAGAAGGAAATTTTATAACTTAAAAATATACATATGCATGTGGATGAATGTTAAAAAAACGTTTTTATAACATATATTTGGGAAAATAAAATATCAATACAAAATCTATGATCCTTTGAAGCTGGAGGCCCCCCCCCAAGGTATCCCTCCAGCTTTTCCATTCACATCACCTAGGCAGAGTAGAAGCTTTTTGGGAGCCAGGACCATGTTCCCTTTGTTGACCCAACACTTTCCACAGCTTCTGACACAGAAGAAACATTTCATAAGCATTTTTTCATTTCTTCATTATAGTTCTAGCTGAGGTACTAATAATATACTCTAGGTAGAAACAGCACAGGTCTCCATTTTCACATCTACAGACAAAAGAGTTGGAGAAAATGACCAACGCTAAGATCCCATGACAATGAGGAGGAGGTTTTATGTCCTATAAGACTGCTTCAGCCCACCACATAATCTAAGGTGCCACTACTATAGAAATCTTTGAAAGTACAAATAAGACTGAAAGGATGAACCAAGCCACTGTGTGGGACTTCACTCATTTGTTGAATATTTTATACAGAAAATGCAGTGAAACATAATTCTGGGAGAATCCCTTCTTTAGGAGGAGAATTATTTTTTAGTTTGTTTGTTTGTTTTTTGCAAGGCAGTGGGGTTAAGCTTGCCCAAAGCCACCCAGCTAGGTAATTATTAAGTGTCTGAAGCTGGATTTGAACTCAGGTACTCCTGACTCCAGGGCCAGTGTTCTATCTACTGCACCACCTCCCCTAGTAGAAAAATTTTAAAGATAGTATCCTATAATCCTTTCTGCTTTCTTTAAAATTTTCAACAATCAATAATTTGAATTTGTTTGTTAAAAATACAAGTATTTTTTCCCTTTTGTAACTTTTTTTAGGCTTTTTTTTCCTTTTGTAACTTTTGTAAAAGTCTTCTTGTGAAAGTTTTGCCTCCCCACTCCAAAATAAGGATAACTTCTTCAAGGGCATCCACAAGCTAACTATATTAACCTACACTAGGCTCTCTGATCAATCAATCAATCAATAAACATTTATTAATGTCTCCTCATATGTACCAAGCATTGATCAAAGCCTAGTAGATTTGAGAGAGGATAGAGAAGAGAGAAATTTATGCTCTCAGTTACCTCCCCTCCCAAATTTACTGAATGTGTTCCAAGGCTGAGCTGCTCAAAGACTAAGAAAGAGTCCCAAGACCTTCCAAGTTTGGTCGCCTAACCATGGTCAATTACCACCCCCCTCCACACATTACAAAATTCAAGGTCAAATCAAAAGGGACACTTTGGTGACAATCTATTAGTAATTAAGATTTTTTTCTCTACAATTAAGCAAGAATAATCCAGCTTCATATCTTACAACTGATGAAAATTAATTGATTACCTGCCCTCCATATACACGAGACCTTACTCCATTACTCATATCCATTATCTTGAGATGCATTTAGTTATATATTCTTCAACAAAATCACCTGGAAACTAAAATAAGCACTGGCTTCTGCTTCTACTTTTTAGTGAGGAAAAAGGACTTCATACCTATTAGAGGACATCTACTGTTCAATACTGGGAGCTAGAAAGCAAAGATTCATCACCACTACAGTCTCTGAGATTAACCCCTAGTATGTCTCTTTTTATAAGGCTAAGTAAAGCCTTAAGGAAATTTCTAAAAAATAATAATAATTATTATTATTATTATTAACTAGTTTCAATGTATTTTATATTGGATTAAACAGTCTAATTCAGAAAGAGAAGCTGTTATCAAAGACAAACCACAGAAGAAATGAAGCCATGTTCATCATTCATTAATTACCAATTTCTTTTGACAGAGGAGAAAAAAGTCACAGGGCCAAGCAGAGCCAAGTGAACTCTATTTTCTCACTATTTCCACAAAATAAGATAAATTAGAGTTATAATCAGGGAAGTTTTTGTTCACCCCATGGTAGATAGGCCCACCAACTTGGTTCAAATATTAAACAGGCCCTAATTTAAAAATAAGGTTTAAGACTCACCAACAGAGATAAACACTAGCCTTTGGTCTCTATTAAATAGGAAAATAGAAAATTTATAATGAGCTGAAAGTTTTAATAAATCTTCAAGGAAAATATTAATTAAACTTGAGGAATACTAGTGTCTAATTGTAGTTCATAAAATTAGAAAAGATAGAAAATGGATAGTTTTTAAAGGGCCTATTGTCTATAGAATTGAACCAAGATAAAATTATATGTGCATCTTAATAATAAAGTTTACAAACAAGCTTATTTAAGGTTAGCTGAATGGAGTGGAGATTTATCTGAATGGAAAACCTATGCAACTGAGGACTGCAGGTTACTGCTTTTAAATTTGCTCTTTAGGTGCAGCCAGCACAAACTTCAGATTTAAAATCCCCAGGTCTAAGAAAAAGTTTAATGGATACATTAAAGATGTCAGGAGAACAGTAAAATATCAGAAGGCCAATGAAGCTTCTTGCAAAATAAAATTATGATGACAGTTAGACATTAGTTAATGAAGTAACATAATAATTTCAGCAACATTATTAAAAACTACCTTAGTGAAAATGTCTGGTTCCTGATGCTAAAGATTTTAAAAATAGATAAAGCACATGCTCAGAGACATATGTGACATATTACTCAATATACAGCAGATGTCAAAGCCTCCATCATGGAGCCATTTTAGTATAGGTATACAATATATCACTCTTAATTAAGGTACTTCAGTTTTTACTTTTTGAAATAGAGGATAATAAAAAAAATTTTCAGAAAGCTTAATTCAAATTTTCCTTTCACATAATCCAAGGGCAATGGAAAGACAGAAATTGTCAATATCATTTTCTCAAAGACATTCATACCAAAATCCCATTAGACAGAAGAAATGATCTATTTTCTAAAAAGATGTGTAACAATTATGAAGAATAAGGAGCCTAGAGGAATTTTCAAAAACCTGAGCTACCTGAAGGCCTAAAATTCACATTCCTAAATTTCTATTCAGAAAGTTAATATTGGAAAATCCTTCTATTTTCTCAGCATAATATTCTATAGACTTCATGACATTTTCAGAAGGATAAGGAACAAAATTAAGATTTGAGGACTAGGCTTGAAACTGATTGCCTTGTTATCCCTTCACTAAAGTCTCTTTGCTGCTCCACCCCATCCAAAATAATTAAATCAGCATGGAAATGTTGTTCAAAATCATTTGAACTTCAACTATCTAAGGGATGGGAGGTCACATGATTCTTTATTTACAAAAACAGAATTTAAGTTCATGGAACAGAGAAACAAGTTCATCATAATAACTTCTCTACTCTCATTTTCCTGAATGCTCTTGAAGGGTACGCCAAGAGCAACAGGAATTAAGTAAATAAATGTCTCAACAATGACATTCATCTGAACTATTCAGAAAGTGAAGGAGAATTAATATCTTAGTGCTTATTTTGACACAATGCCATAGTGAGAGACAAATCACTTGAAAGGCTGAGAATTTAATACCATTATATAATTATTATAAAATATGCTAATATGCAAGTACACAAGATTTTTCTTTCACTACATATCTGAGGAATGCTTAAACAACAAATTTTGGAGTCTCAAAGTCACACAGTTGCATAAAATTGGCTCTGGCTCTTACTCTAATGTTCCATTGTGACATTTCCTTTGTTTTTAAATCAATTTATTTCATGAATCCATAATTCGGAACAGTTTGTGCCTTTGTGAATTTTGACTCCTTTCTCAGGTTTCAGGGAGCAATTTAGAGATTGAGATCCTATTACTATTACTCTTCTGGTTAAATCAAGTAAAGTGATCCATTAAAGTCAATCCTAAAAGATTTGTGATGGAAAATGCCATCACATGCAGAGAAGGATTGGGGTCTGAATGCAGATCGAAACCTAATATGTTTATTTTTTAAAATTTGTTGAAGATATTTTCTTTCTCATGGTTTCCCCTTTTGTTCTGATTCTTCTTTCATGGCATGACTAATATGAAAATACATTAAACATAATTGAACATGTATAACCTGCAAAAAATTACTCTCTATCATAAGGAAGGAGAGGGGAAGGGAGGGAAAGGAGGAAGATAGAAAATCTGTGGAATTCAATTTCTTATCCAAAATGAATGTTGAAAACTATTTTTACATGTAATTGGGAAAAAAATAAATTTTTTTTAAAAAGGAAAAAAAGGAAAGTGATCCATACCAAGGCTCTGAGACCTTATATAGAAATACAGTTCATAAAAATACTTGTTTCACAAAGTCTAAAGCAAAGCATCCAATGTCCTTTGCCCAAATAAAAAAAAAAACCCACCATAAAATTAGAATCATAAAGCTGAATGGGACCTTTAAGAATATTCACACCTTTTATAGATTAGGAACCAAAAGCCTGAAAAAGCCCACAGATTTGTCCAGTCACAATAACAAATGGCATAAATGGACTTAGAACTTAGAGGAGCCTAAATGAGGGTGGAGAGCCTCCTATTTACATGGCTCAAATTCAAACACATCCAACAAATCCCATTTACAGATGGGCAGTCAATTCCCTGCTTATGTGTCAATTACTCAATAAGCCTTTATTAAGCACTTTTATACCAGTCATCATGCCCATGCCCAAAGACAAACCAAGCAGTTGTTGCCTGGTCTCAAAGGAGTTTGCTTTCCACAAGCACAGGGAAGGCAGCATTTGACAGAACTTTGAAGGAAGGGAGAGTATTGATTGTGCAAACTGATGTGTTTTGTTCAGCTGGATGGGTGATGTAGTCATAGCCATGGCTTTCTTTTTGTCTTGGGGTCCTCAGCATCAAGCTCGGTGCCTCAGAGAGGAGAGAGGCTTAATAAATGCTCGATGAGTTGAAAAGCCATCAGAGAACCAATAGAGAGCCTGAAGACAGCCAGCTGTTTTTATAAACTTGCTTCTAAATAACTGTCACATTATTGAGCTAATGGACATAAAGGGATGCAAACAAAATAAATGTAAAGTAATTGAGAGGAAGCATTAACGATGGAGGAAGCTGGAAAGGTCTCACTTGGCTGGACCACCAAAGGGAAGTGAAGGGTTATAAGAGGTGGAAATGGAGAAGGGCATGGGGGAAAGTGTGGTCTCTGCAAAAAGACCGAGGAGGGAGAGGGTGGGTCAACGTCCAGGGAAGGGCAAGGTGGACATATTAGAGAATGATGTGGCAACAAGCATGGAATGATGGTCTGGAGCCAGATGATTAAGGGATGCAAATAGTGGAGAAGTTTGCATTTTATACTGGAGGCAGAGAGAAGTCAGGTCAACACAGAAGTTTGGTAGAGAAAGGGCTGTAGAGGGGAGAGCTTGGACTACCTGCACATGTAGCCTGGCTGTCCCAGAAGGGAAGATATCTCAAGTCTGTGTCTCCTTCAGGGCCTGCAGAGTACTCTACATGGAGAAGATGCCTGATCTTGATTCTAACCAAGTGAATAAATAATTGAGTGGAGCAAGGGAAGAGGAGGGGAGCAGAGTACTGTCCAAGGCCTCAGGGCTACTCCACATTGATATAGCTATCACGAGAGAAGTCCTTTGGAGATGCACCAAGAAGAACTGAAACATGACAAACTGAATTGAGTCCAAAAAAACCTAGTACAAGGGAATTATGAGATGGTGATGCTGGCTGTTAAGACAGAGGTGAACTTAATAAATTAAAGGATGATAAGAATGGACCTGGAAAAAGATCTGAGTCATCATACCAAATGAAAAATGGTAGCCATTTTTATTATGATACTTTTAAAGTCCAAACTATTTGTGGTCCTTATTGCCAATTTCCCAATTGCTGCTATCAGGACCTTTTAAAACACACATCTATCTGTTGTAGAAAACTTCAAAAAAAAAGACTAATGTGCTTGTTTATGGAACAAAAAGGTTGAGAAGGGTGTTTTTACTCTGCAGTGGGTCAAAGGAGAAGAACTACCTGGACTAAAGCAAAATAGCTGGTGGAAATGGAAAGAGGGAAGGAAGAATGCACAAGAGTTACACCACAGTTCAAGACAGAAATTTTTACTGCATTTTAGTAATGTTTAGTGATATTTATGGTGTCTGTGTGGAAATCCATCCCTACATTAATTAATCATAGAATGTCCTGACATCTGGAATGAATCTATCAAAAGTAAATTAGGGATGATTAAGTCTTTAATCCTTTTGTAAGGATCAAAGGAACTTTGGGTCCATGAATGAATGAAGGTGACACCACACAGAAAATACCTTATGACTAACAAGTATAAAAGACTTGAGATGGAAAATGCCATCTACATCCAGAGGGAAAAAACTATGGAGTCTGAATGTAGACCAAAGCAGACTATTTTTATTTTGTTATTTTTTCTTTCTTGTGGCTTCCCCCACCCCTTTGCTCTGATTCTTCTTTCATAACATGACTAATATGGAAACATGTTGAACATGATTGTACATGTATGACCTGTATCAGATGACTCATTGCCATGGGGGGGAAGGAAGGAAGACAGAAAAAATGTGGAACTCAAAAAAGTTTACAAAAAGATGAATGTTGAAAACTATCTTGCATGTATTTGAAAAAAAGAAATATTCTATCCTTGGTTGAAGAAAATCAACCAAATTCCATGGGGCTATCTATGGTGAGCATGACTCATATAGTTTCAGTTCAATCTACTGGTGTTTTCAATCAAGACACTGGGCGGGGAACTGCTTGGGGGAAGAAAAGAGTCAGTCTCTCTCTGTATCTGCTTCTGTCTCTCTGTCTCTGCCTGTGTCTCTCTCTCTGTCTCTCTCCTTCAAATCTTCCTACAACCATGTTAATTTGGGGGAACCTGAAGTCCTCTCAGAGGTCTGAGTAGGGACTACATTTGGTAAGAGAGTCCAACAGAGCAGGGAGCAGATGGGAGCAGAAGTCTTCAGAGTTGCAAGGTGACAGAACAGCAGGCTTGAGATGGCTGTGCCACAGTACCAATCCTCAAAAACAAGCACAGAGACACATCTAAGGGAACTTCACGAGGGAGAGGAAAAGGGTTATCAATAACTACGGCTGTCAGTTGACCCTTTGACCACACGTATTCTCTCCAGGTGTCTCATTATTTTTGTACTTGCAAGTTGGACTCCAATTTTCCCAGGCAACATGGGTCAGGAGGACCTAACTTCAAATCTGCCCTTAGAGACTGGACACTTACTAGCTGGGAGACCTTGGGCAAGTCACTTAACCCCACCGCCTTGCAAAAAAAAAAAAAGGAATGACTGGTCCACAGAATGCAGGCAGAGTCTGTCTCTGGGGCCTTACTTCAAGATTTTCCAGCATGATAGAATCTACCAGAAGTCAGACAGAAAAACACAGGATCACTTCACATCATACTAGACATCATAGAAGCACTTTGTGGCAATACACTTTTACATGAGAAAATATTCAAAAGATACTGAGAAGTATATGAGACAGTTTTGTTCCTTAGTCCTCAATAGATATCAAAATCAACATAAAACCAGTAAAATACTCTTAATAAAAACATTGGGTACTGTCATGAGGAATCCCCAATACAGAATCTACATCAAAGAGAGCTTTCTCTAGACTAGGTAGTCATCTTGATTGTGGACGGTATGTGCTGGCAGCAGCAAGATCTCCCAGAGGAGACCCACAGTCACTCAAAAGAATCTGACCCAAATAGACAAGTGGGAAAAACATAAGTTTTTGGCAAAGGCCTCTTTCCCAAAACTTTACTATATACATTTTGAGGGGCAGATCAGAAAGCTGGTTGACTAGAACCTGTATCTTGGGCAGATACTGCAATCAGATCATGAACTGAGCCCAGAACTGAATAGGAATAAGAGAGGAGGCTGGAATACATATTAAAAATGCATAAGATGCTTATTAACCCAAAGCTTCTTCCTGAAACCTATCATTCTAACATCCAATATTCTCCCAAGGCTGCTTTGGGGCTGTATATCACGGAATAACTGGATCTGGCATTTATATGGTGATTTAATGTTTATGGAGCACTTTGCTCAGATTATCTCATCTGAGCTCACAAGGAGCCTGTGAGAAGGATTCCACAGAAATGATTATTCCCATTTTACAGATGAGGAAACCAGCTGATAAATTCTAATAAATGCCAGAAACAGGATTGGAACTATGATTTTTCTTTCTAAAGAATTAGCAACAGGGATGAGTGGGGGGTATAAAGATGTGGCAGGGTATTATCAACATGGGACTGGGCACAAGCAGAGACATAAAAGATAGCAGAAAAAGGAATAATTATGAAAGAACGTTACCTGGTTATGTAGTAAAAACCAAGTCTAACAGTGGAGTGTACTCTGGTGGAAGATTTATGGGAAATAGGGACAAGAGCAGTAACAAGGCAGCATGGATGGGTTGTAATCTATACCCCATTGGAAGAAGTACTCACAATGACAAGAAAATACAGATTGAGTTGAGTAGCTGAACACTCTTAAAACAATCAAATCTCAGCATACATCATAAATATTTCTGCAATTTCTGCATTTTTAAGTCACCATCATGTTTTAAAAGTTCCTAAGAAAAAGCACCTTACTACCTATGAGGTTTGACATTTCTCATTTTTTAATCCACTAACATTAGCTGTCAGTATGACAGGAAATTAAAGCACATTTTTGATGCTGCAGACCCTTAATAGAGATAAGAACTGTCTGTGTCTGCAGCATAACAGAAATTGCTTTATAACTCAGTCTTGTAAGTAGCCACATATGAAATCATACGTGTTGATGATGTCAAAATAATTGCACATTTCTTTAAATAAAGTATTCTCATTTGGCTGAAAAAGTAAACTGCACGTATTTTTAGTACTAAACAGATCAGCCTTTCTCTAGTAATGATATCTATGTAAATTATGTATTTGTTACTTTTTTAATAAGCACATAAAATCCATGGTAATATTAAAAAGAAAAGCTAGGAAAAGAAATGGGCAAACATTACACATAAATAACATATACCAAGGCGGGGGGAAGGCTTGCACTGTCCAAGATTAAAAAACATTGAAAATATCAATACTATGTGGAAGAATAAAATATACAATATTTTAAAGACTTTAAATCATATTATTATTAATAAACTAACAGCTGTTCTCAGAGTTGTTTCCATGTAAAAATAAAAATCTCTTATTGTTCCAAGATAATTTAAATGTAAAGTAAACAATAAAACATCAAGAATAGAGTTTTTATAAAATCTAATTAAAGGAAGTCAAGTAGTTTTAATGTTATTTGTAGAGCAGAATTGAGAACTCTCTGCTTCAGTGAGATACTTGTATATCCACAAGGAGAAGATGTCTGACATTTTTACTCTTGAAATTTATTGGTTCATAAAATAATGCAACTAATTATTTAAGATGGTACTGGAACTCCCTAAACTGAATGGGATCTGAATTTTTCAAATCAAAAATCACTTCCTATGAGGTTCCACAGGATAAAATCATGTTTTCTCTAGCTTCATCTAAGACTCATAATTTTCCATTTTAAAAGGTCAAATATGATTGAATCTCAGATGTTCCAGACTGAACCTGAACCTGATTAGAGTCTGAAGAGATGAAAATATTGAATCAGTTCTATGGTCTATTTTAGAAAAGTCATGAAGACCTGAAATTATAGACATTTCTACAGTTATGAAAGGCCACAGTTCTGATATTTGCACAGACTTAATTTGCTTTCCCTACATTGGGACTGTATCTTTTTAAATGCAGGTCTGAATGAAAGTAAAGTCAGAATTACAAACACAAAATGAAATTCCAGAGCAAAGAAATTTCTGAGATTTTTGCCCAGAGCCACAATATAGGGAACTTTCAACCTTTATTCCTTTCCTGTGTGGTCTTCCCTAATTAAAATGTAAGTCCCAGGGTGGGGGCAGCGTCTCTCTTTATTTGGGCTTATATTTGTCTGCCCAAGGTGCCTGGCACAATGTAAAATCTAAAGGAATATTTTTGTTGAGTTGAGAATTTCCAATTTTGTTCCTAGAGAGAACAATAGCAATGATCATCCCCAATCCGTGCTTATTAGGTTCATTACCTCTTTTCTGGACATCAACTTTTATTACAAGGACTTACTGAGTTCCACATTACCAAGTGAACCTCAAATTTTAAAAACAGAAATTACTTCCTGAGATTTTTACTTCCTATAATCTAATGCAATAAATATGTATTAAAGAACTGAGGACACAAAGATTTTTAAATGATCTTCGAGAAGACTACATTAGACTAGGAGGACATGCCAAGTACACAGTTAAGTCTAATTCAAGGCTAGGAGGGATGGGAACCCCCAAGGAAGTCTTAGAGAACATTTGCAGCTCAAATAATCAGGGAAGGCTTCATTAACATACTCATCCCTGAGGATAGCCTTCAAGACTAGGGATGGCAATGAGGAAAGGGGATGCCTGGGTGCATGCCCAAAGGCAGAAGATGGCAAGTTTCAGAACATCAGATTGGCTAGAAAAAAGGCCTGCCTTAAAAAAAAAAAACACCCAAAAATAGGAAGAAAAGGGAGGCAGAAGCTATTTAAAGAGCATCTTAAGGACCATTTTTAAAGAGTTTGGTTTTTGCCTCAGAGGCAGTAAGATTTCTTTCTTTTCTCCCTTTTTTTTTGGTTCTGTTTTTTACTTTGTTTCTTACTGTTTTAGAGTGAAGATGGGAAGCTGTCGAGTTGATCCTTCTAAAGCACAGGTCTATGTCACCTCACTGTGCAATAGACTCCAGTGCACTGAATACACTCCCAATTGCCTCTAGAGTCAAAGATAAAAATCCTCTGTTTGATTTTTAAAACTAGGAAGAGGGGAGAGCTTGAGGGGAAAGATAATGAGTCCAGATTTCAATTCTGCATCTAGCACAGTGACTTGTACATAGGAGAGGCTTAATAGGTATTTGCCGAATTGAATTCTTCATGCTTGTGGCATGATTCAGTCTGACGCTTCTAGATACCAATAACAAATTGGAAACCACTGGGGCTCTGTAGTCAATAGTAGCTGAAGGAAAGCAGGTTGTAGTCTTTTAGGGGGAGGTCATTAGAGGTTTAAAAGGAGACTTTTATGGTAGGGATCTAGTTGTCTCCTCCCCCAACTCCCCCTAATCTCCTAAGCACACTGAATTGGGTACAAGCCCAGCTGTTATCATCACTATCTTTGAGGACAAGAAAAGAAGCCCAGACCCTTCATCATCTCAGAATTTCAAATTTGCAGGAAAAAAAAGATCTCTTTCCTGCAGCAAGGAGCAAGCTATCAAAAGAACATCTTTCATCCCCATAATGATCCTGGAGTTGATAGAAAGTGGGCAAGTGTTACTATACAGACTAGTGAAACTACAGTTAAAGATTATAGGCAGTTGGGTCTAGTATAAATATAATGCAAAGGGAAGAAGAGCAAAAAAAATGGGGGAGGCAAATACTGTTTTGAAATAAGAACTTATGTACTACTCAGAACTCTTAAGCTTCTATTTCATAAATATATTCTTTAAGAAGAGAATCAGAGGTCACCAGGCACAGATGCCAAAGGACATGATGCTTGCATCAAACACAACACAAAAAATAAAATGGACTCTAACTTAATAGAAAGGAAATAACTGATTACCAACATGGAAGTCATTCCCTAATCAATTATGCAAAGCCAGATCATGTTTTTGTAGTTTAAAAAAGGTCAAAAATCAACATGAAAGTGATTAAAAGATGAAAAAACAATGCATAAAATTTCATGTCCCACATAACATAAGCAAGCCATAGATACTAAAAAATGGAAAACAGAAAATACACTGATAGTGATCATAATGCTTTCCTAAAGAAGCAATGTAAAAAAAATGACTACAGTACATTGACACTGGTTAGAGGCAATGTAGAGAGGTAATGTAAAACAATGACCCAAAGGAAACTAAAATAATTTAGAAATCTACTTAGCCAAAAATCTCTTGCTGTTCCCTGCAAAGCAAGGACATCTATCAGATGAGGATGACATCAATATAGAACATAAACTCAGTACAAAATTTTGGGAAAGATGATGGTGGAAAACGATGAACAATATTTTTTTCAATAACTAGGGACAAGTAGAGGAGAAAATGAATTTGCAGAAAGCTTGATATGAGACCCAGCTGAGCAAATTAGCATTTCTAGATCTACCTAAATGACAACGAAGAAATGAAAATGGAATGTCAGGGTTTCTAACCCAATCTACTTTCATCATGGATATCAGGAGAACTGCCATATTTATACTCTAACATCTCAGTCCCTGAAGAAAGAAATAGAATTAGGGCTAAAGAGGATGAAAACAGAAAGAACAGCTGGGCTAGCCCAAGTACATATAAAAGAAATCTGTGCTGAAAGCAACATAATTTTGGCAGCCTTTAGAGATCAATTTTCAAGATATCTGAGAGAGAGAGGAGAGAGAGGGAGAGAGAGAGAGAGAGAGAGAGAGAGAGAGAGATCACAAGTGATTAGAAAAACCCGTAGATTGTGGTATTACCCCCCCAAAAAAAGCAAGTTGAATGCACATTAGCAACTACCAATCCATATGCCTATATTCTCATCTTTATAAAATCTCTAGACAGATTGCTCTGCAATGGTATCAAGGGTAAACTTGATTTAAAAAAATTATCAGAAGGAAACAGGCAGGGTTTGACAAATGATTTTTTGCTGCATACCATATTTTCAGTTATACAACTGACTGAAAGTTATAGGAAAAGCAGGTCTACCACACCTCTCGCCTAGCATACTGCAGCAGATTCACAATTAGTCTTCTTGCCAGTCTACACTACAGTCCATTCTGCAAACTACAGTCAAAGCTTTTCGTAAGCACAGAAGTGACCATGAGATTTTCCTACTCGACCAAGTCCAATAGCTCCCTATTGTCTCTAGAATAAAATATAAGCTCCATTTTTTAATATCTTAAAGACCTCCATGCCTCTATGACCTGGCTCCACTTGTTCTTCCAAAGTTCCCTGGATTTTTTATTCTCCTGCCCTTACTCTGAGGTGCAGCCCTCCCTGGTCTTCTCTCTTTGATACTGTGGTCTTCTTCATAAGTGAAGGACAAAACATTACATTATGTTCTGAACTTCTATCTGCAATATCTCTCAGCTACCTCCAAAAGAGAATTCCCTGACCCCATGGATTTGGGAGAGCTTAATAAACCTGGTTATTCCTTTTCCATTTCTCTGCAATTCAATTTGTGATTCTACCCATCATATTTCCTAGGGCCTCTAACCCTAGCAACATCCCTTCCAGATTATGGGTAAAAAGTATTTTAGATGAAAAAATTGGAGGCTGCTTAGGAAGTAGGTTTTATCAAATAAGTGTACTGCCAGTTCCCCTCCTTCCTCTGATGGCTGCTATTCCTGACAATGGTAAGAATAAATGATAGTGACCACTTAGTTCCTTCCCAATCATACTTTTGCAAATTTGGTTTCAGCCCTCATCACTTAGCCAAAACTGCTCTCAAAATAGAGGTGAATTTGGGGAGAAAGATAATGACTTCTCTTGGGGTGTGTTTCATTTGAGATCCTTATGGGAAATGCAGTTTGAACTATCCAAAAGGCAGTTGGTGATGTAACAGTGGAGTTCAGGAGAAAGATTAAGGCTTAGACATATAGATCTGGGAGTCTTTGGGATGGAAGTGACTGTTAAACCCTTGAGAATTGATGAAACCACCAAAGGAGAGAAGAGGGCACAGGACAGAGCCTTGTGGAAATACCTACATTTAGGGGGTAAGATATGGCCAATGATAAAAGAAAAAAGACTGAGAAAGGGTGATCAGAGAACCAAGAGAGAGTAGTGTCACAAAAATCCAGAGGAGAGAGGACCTCAGAGGAAAGATGATCAACTGTGTCAAAGGCTGACAAGACACCAAGAAGGATGAGAACTGAGAAAGGCAATCAAATTTGGTCATTAAGAGAAAGCCTATAACTCTGAAGATGGTAAAACATTTAGCTATGTTACCTCATTTGGTTCTTGAAAAAACCCTGTAAGGAAAGCATTTTTACCTCCATTTAACAGATGAGAAAGCTGGGGGAGAGAGCAAATAACTTACTCTAAAATCCAGGAAGTATCTGAGTCTGAATTCAAACTTTTTGAAGGTGTTTTATCTTACAAGTCAGCATTCTGTCCTCTATAAAACTTGTCACTGAATATACCATTATAAATGCAACTCGGGCCTTATACAAGTGAAGAACATCTTTTATTTGGACCAATATGGAATTTTTTCCGATGAGTTTCTTAAACAGCTTACTTCATAAGTTTTGCTCTATATTCAATTAGGTCAGGATCACAGGATCATAAATTTAA
This sequence comes from Macrotis lagotis, assembly GCF_037893015.1. Lineage (NCBI taxonomy): Eukaryota > Metazoa > Chordata > Mammalia > Peramelemorphia > Peramelidae > Macrotis > Macrotis lagotis. The sequence goes on from NC_133664.1 coordinate 44,407,268, forward strand.
AGATAGATGAGGCACAGACTGATTTAGTGACTTTCTCTGAGGTCACCCAACCGGTCTGAAACAAGCTAGGACTCTATCCCGGGTTTCTCTCCTCTCACTCACTCTGGGCTGGAAGAACAACTCTGAACAGAACCATTGCATGTTAACGTTAACATAAAATTCAGATCCAGAAATCACCAAATACAACTACCACAGTTTACATATATATTAAAAGAAAATTCATTCATTTCAAAATAAGTGTCATTCCCTTAACTCGCTGGTATTCTTCAAGACAAAAGATAAACACAGCGGTAAAGGGTGGAATTCTACATTCTAAAACTCTCAATTAAAAAAAAAGAGAAATTCAACTTAGGAAACTGACTAGAATTTGTATAAAATCTCTGGTGAAATGTGTTCTTCAAAGGGACTTCTTCAAAGTGAACAAAAAATGTGATTTAAACTTTTTGGCTTTAAAAGCAAGTGGTCCATAATCTTCCTCAAACCCAACACCTGATTTCTCTATTTGGAAACTTTCCAACATGAATCAGTGTTAGAGAAGTCTTACTATTATTATAGCAACAAAGAGCAGAAGTAAAAAGAAGTTGTTACATAGAAAATTAAAAAATACAAAAGAGAAAATCTCAAAATAGGTTTTATTTGCAAAACAAAGGACAATGATAAACTATGCTGTCTTCTGAGATTCTTGCTGGACAGAAGTCAGTCTGCCAGAATGAAGACCACAGGGGCACCTTGGGAAACCACAGTAAAGTCAAAGGCAGTAAAAAAACAAGAGGAGTCTGCACCACAAATTACCAAGGAGACACTTTTATATAACTTACCAAATGCATAACAAAATTCATATAGAAGAATGAAAGGTCAAGCATCATAAGGGAGCAATGAAAAAAAAAGACAATTGGCAGATCTCTAACTGTGTTTTGCAGCAGGACTCCCCAAAATTATCCATTACTAGTTACAAAGGCAGAAAAGTAAATCAGCAGAACAAACTAGACAAGCAAGAATCAAAAAGGTTAAAAAATGAGCCCAGTGTCCTATAAATTCAAGAATATAAGTTGCTGGGGAAAGGATTCTCTATCTGACAAAACTGGAGAGCAGTTTGACAGACAGCAGTTTTGAACTAGCATCTCATAACCTTTCCTACTACACATCCTTGCTCAGTGTTTTACACATTGCAGGCACTTCATGTTAAATAAAGAACACAAAAAGCAAGAGGTTATAGTCTCCTAAATATATATAATCCCATTCAACAGAACAATTCTTTTTTAAATACTCCCTTGAAATATGTTTGTATAACACTAGTTTACATTTATTTTTTTCTAATTTCACTGTGAAAATAATAATTTTAAATCTGGGGACCTAGTTCAGAATGTGTGCTTCTCAATACAGCTTAGTGACTCCTATTCTGTGTGTGTGTGTGTGTGTGTGTGTGTGTGTGTGTGTCTATCTGTCTGTCTTTCTCTTTCTCCCTCCTTCCCTCCATCCCTCCTTTTTTGCACTTAAAATATTCTGGTCCATATTGATTAGGGGAGGCAGTAAAGTGAACAGAGTCAGGGGTTCTAATCTGACACTAATGTTTATTTTTTTGTGTGACCTTTAACAAATCATTTAACTGTCTTGGGTCTCAGTTTCCTCATCTGAAAACAAGTGGGGTTGAATGAGATGGTCTCTGAGATTCTTTTTAGCTCTAGATTAATGACCTTATGACCTTCCCCTATCTCAATTTAACAAAAAGATAGGGTCTTATTCTAGTTTGAATCTCCCCTCTCACTGACTATAGAACAATTAATGATTATTAAATGAATGAAATCTTGACAAATTTTCTATGGTCTTGATGAATCATATGGGCTAGAAATGGAGGGGAAAAAAGCAGCTCTGAGCATAATGAGAACTTGGTCTTATTTTGTTTGGAGGGATGAATTACCTTTAAAATTACTGAAATAATATTATACGGAAACCTATGATCAATTTGTCTTCAGACAGAGCTGACAAAGATTAATTAGCCACACATGCAGGGTTTCCTTGTTTTGTTTTTGTCTCTGGGCTCTGTCTTAACTCTCAGAGTGGGAGAAACAGAGTTCAGAACTAAGGCAGAGCTGAGTTAGAAGGTTCCAAATTAATACTGTAGTTCTGAGGGTGACTGGTAGTCCAGGCATGAGACAGGAACTCAAAAAAAGTAGGACCACCAAGGCAAAAAAAGTTCCTCCATTGAATAGGATCGGATCACTGAAAGCCCATTCACCAAGTTCCAGAGAAATCAAAGTCAATTACTTCCTCTTACCATGGGCTGCCAGGAACCTTTCTGCCTAAAAGGACCCTTGCAGGGCTAGAACAAGAGGACCTACAGAACAGTTCTATCTTGGCATCCTACTGTCATGGGGGCACCCCTACTAGAAGCTCTCAGCCCTTCCTAACTCATTCAGTAGTGGAAGGTTAGATGGCACATTGATTAGAGCACCTATGAAGAAGATGATTTAAATCTATTCTCAGACACTAGCTCTGAGCAAGTCACTTCATCTTTGTATATCTCAATTTCCTCATCTATTATCCCCTATAAAATGGGGATAATAATAATAACCTCTATTTCCCCGACATTTTAAGAATCAAATGTTGTTACCGTTGTTCAGTCATTTCTGTCATGTCCAATTCCTCATGACCCTATTTGGGGTTTTCTTAGCAAAGATATTGAAATGGTTTGCCATTTTCTCCAGCTCATTTTACAGCCGAGGAAAATAAGGCAAACAGGGTTAAGTGACTTGCCCAGAGTATCTGAGGCTACATTGGAACTCAGATCTTCCTGGTTCTAGATCTAGCCTTCTTTTTTGCTACTTATCTTCACTACTACTCAGTGCTGATGGACCCACATTGAATAATAATAGGGACATGATCCTCGAGAGATAAGGCTGAACACTTCCATGGTGTTCTTCTCAGACTGTCATCAATCAATGCAGAAGCAACTGACTTTACCTCAAATTGAAGTCAGCCAGTCCCTAGATGAAATTCCAACTGAAGAAGAGGTTTTAAATGCCATTAGGCTCCTTTCAAGTGGCAAAGTACCTGGTGTTGATTCTATTCTACAAGGGGGTGGGTCCATTGCTCATCCAAAAACTGACTAAAATTTTTCAGGTTATACAGTATGAAGAAGTTACCCACTAATAATTCAAGGGTGCCTCCATTGTCCATCTCTATAAAGGTAAAGGAAACAGATTGTCCTTTGATAATCTCCAGGTTATTTCTCTTTTAGTCACTGCTGGTAATTTAATGGGCTGATCCTTCACCTGGAAGTTGGTCACCTCCCAGAGAGCCAGTGTGGCTTCAGAAAGGGTTGAGGAACAATCAATATGGTGTTTGCTGTCTGACAACTCCAGGAAAAATGCCAAGAGTGATGTAGAGAATTGTGAATGTAGCAGAAACAAAATCTGTTAAATGGGTGGAGGCTCCTGCTCTCGAGATTCTGCCTACCTTGGACACTGCTGATTGTATCTTGTCCCTGTCTTCCCTTCCACTTAATTTTGGCCTGGTTACCCACAGACAGTAAATGACATACTAAAATTGGTTATTGAGCACCTTGAGACAGGAAGGACCAATACAAGGTTTGCCGTTGAGAAGTTCATTAATATTGTATATCAGTTCCCTGATGGTATGCATGCCTAGCCAGATGTATACTGCCAAAAAACTATTATATGGAGAACTCACACAGGGCGAGTGCTCATAAGGGGATCAGAAGAAACAGTGTCAAAACACCCTGAAGGTCTCATTGAAGAACTTTAGAACTGATTGTACAGCATGGGAGACACTGGCACAGGACCGCCCAATATGGCATGCCCTCGTCAGTGAGGGGGCTGCACTGTATAAGGAAGGTAGAACTGAAATAGCTCAAAAGAGATGTGACATATATAAGTTTAGAGTACCCACCCCAGATGTCCACATGGACTATTTGTGCCCAACCTATGGTAAAATATTCTAAGTTCATATTTGTCTCAAATATAATGATGATGTCATTTTGGTCCTCTTCAATAAAGAAGGACAAGAACCAACCAAGGTTGGTTCATTATCATTATTATTATCATTATCATCATCATCATCATCAACATCATTATCATCATCATCATCATCCTTAGCCTGGGTCAGGTCAGTTCTATGCACCGCCTCTGACCACCTTCCTGCTTCAGCCGAGAGACTAGGCCCTTTGCCACCTTGCCCAGCATTAGAGGCAATCTTGGTTGTGCAGTGGATAGAGTACTGAGCCTAGAATCAGCAAGATTCATCCTTATGAGTTCAAATCTGGCCTCAGACACTTATTAACTATATGACACTGAAAGAATCACTTAACCCTGTTTGCCTCCATTTCTTCACCTGTAAAATGAGCTGGAGAAGGAAATGGCAAACTACTCTGGTATTTATCAAAAAAAGCAAATAAACAAAAAAGCAAACCCAAAAAAGCCAAATGAGTCAGACACAACTGAAATAACTGAACAGTTCATAACATCAGGAAGAAGGAGAAATGAGTACTAGCTGCCATACTTGCATACAGATGGTGGTGCTACAAGGAAGATGGATGGATTCAGAAAGGTGATAAATTCTATTGTCCTACATTTCTCTTCCCTTTTACAACCAAAAGTGACTACTTGCACTCCTCTCTTTGACCTATCCAATATGGCTTCTGACCTCACCAGTCAACCCAAATAAGACCCTCTCTCACTTGCTCAGTCTAACAGCCTTTATTTCGGTCTTCATATTTCTGGGCTTCCCTGCAGCTGTTTGTCAGTCACACTAAGGCTGTCCTGGGATACTCTCTCCTCCTCAGTTTCCCTAACATTACTCCTGCTTACTTAGGTGAACCATCATCCCCACTCCACTCCCTAATTGGGAGTCCTGAAAGGCTACATGGGGCCTCCTCACTTCCCTTGAACCCTTTCCTCTTGATGTCTCCTTAGAGGTGAAGTGGGCTGCACATGGAGACAGGGGCCCTGCCACTTACAGGGATGGCTTGGGGCAAGTCATTTAACTTCTCTGAGATTCAGTTGTCTGCATCTGCAATACTTTGACCTCCAGATCCATATGTTTTCCCTCTTGACCTCCAAACCTGCATCTGCAGTGAGATGTCCATGGGGAAAGGCAGACTCAACTGAGCTTGGATTTTTTTTGTTTTATTTCTGTATCTCCTGGTGCTTGGCTTAGTGCCCTGTATAAGCAGATGACTACTAAATGTTCATTGGAAAGATCTATAATCTCAAGGGAAAAAAATAACATTTTTCTACCTCAAATTATGACACAAAGCAGCAGTCATAATGAATTCTGCACCAATTAAAGATGTTAAAGAATATAAGTGGAACCAATCACTGGAGGAATAATCAGAAACAACTGAATTCAATAAACCAGTACTCTATAAACATCAGAATATACATTGATTGAGAAAAAAATTCCCTATTTGAAAAGAAAACTAGAAAGCAGTTTAATAAAACTTAGGTTTAAGACTTCTTACAAAACACTATTATAGTAAACTCAACATGAATATGCAACATGAATAATAAAGGTCATGGTAGGAATAAAACTAAGGAAGAACCAGACCACGTGCCATTCATGGCTATTCTCACCCAAATGGGATAGAGATAATAATAAAAAAAATAGACAATTTTAATGACTCAAAACTTTGACCTGACTTGAAAAATGATTTGAAAATCTTTTGCATGAAAAAAAAATCAATGCAACAAAGAATAAGTTGTTGATTAGAAGGGGTAAAAATATTTACATCAAGTATCTTTGCTAAGAGCCTGCAATCTAAAATACATAGGAACCCACACAAGTATGTATAAGACCCTCCCATTCTCCAAAGCATAAATGGTCAAAGGATGGAAACAACAATTCCCAAATGAATTACAAACTATAAAAAAATATGATAAATTGCTCCTAATAAGTAATGAGAAATTCAGACTAGAACAATTCTGATGTTTTGTTTTCTATCCAGCATAATGACAATTGCCAATACTGAATGGGTTATGGTAAGAAAGGCACATTAATACATTATCGGTGGCTCAGAACTGGTCCAACCCTTCTGGAGAACAATTTGGAATTAATTATGCTAAGAATGTGATTCCAACATCCAAAGCCTTTGCTCAGAGATTCCTCTACTAGGTGTACAGCTCAAGGAGGTCAAAGATAGAAAGTTACTATATGCTCCAAAGTATTTATAGTAGTTTATCATGAAGAACTAAAAATTGAATAAAGTCCCTTTGATGGAGAAGTATCTAAATAAACTGCAGCACAGAAAGTGATAAAGATTGGGAAGAATGTAGTGAACCATGTACAACATCTCTGAACCAGATCAAAGTGAAGTACGCAGAACCTGGGAAATAACAACAACATAAAAGAACACAAAAATGAAACTGAATGATAATAACAATAATGTTTGTCTTTCATTCTCAAAAAAAGACAAGCACATGAATTGGATCTGAATGAGCGGCGCTGTGGTAGGCCCAGTGGTCAGATATGAATCAAGATGACTGGAGATGGCCCTGGATAAGAAGCAATCAGGGTTAAGAGACTTGCCCGGGGTCACACAGATCCTGAGGGCCAGGCATCCGAGCCCAGATTCAAACTCCTACTGTCCTCCTGACTCCAAGGCCAGTCACCCTGCTGTCCCTTTATGAAACTGAATTACTTTTAAGTTGTAATAATCAAACCTGACCTTGAAATAAAAAGAGACAATATACCTCCCTTCTTTCTACTGGGGGGGGGGAGGGGGTGTTGGAGGGTAAAGAATACTGTATATAATTTCAGACTTCATTGGTTGTTTCCATTTGCTGGGCTGCTTCCCCCCCCCTTTATCTTTTTTATCCCTTGTTAGAAGGGATGATTATCTGGTTGGGAAATATTTGAAAACTAAGGTAATGTAAAAGCAAAAAAAAAAAAGTTTTAATAAAATAAACACTTGTTGGGCATGTATCAGATTGAAAGATATTAGATGATCCACAACTCAAGCTACAGTTTGAAGAATTCTGTCTTCTCACCTCCTACATTCCTCTCCACCCAAATGGTGAGGCCTTTCCAGTTTCCTGTCCTAGGGGTAAAACTTCCAGCATGTGGCTTTGAATAGACATATGATTTTGACCTTCCCAATACTTGACTAATTTTCATTTCTTCCTGGCTACATCTTTAACTAAGATCATGAAGCATTAGCTTGATAAAAATACCCAAATATTTACATTTTTGATCAATGCTCTAAAACATTTATGAATAAAGTTTCCCTTTGAGCAGTCACCGATAGTGCTATCCAAATATAAATAAGAACAAATGCATACAAACTGATAAAATTTTTTTTGGAATGTCCAGCTATATCATTATCTAAGAACTGGTCAAAACTCAATTCTGTTAGCCAATTGTGATTAGCTCTATCAACAGTGCAGTAACTTATGCCCTGTTAGCACTATACCAAACTAACCTATATATCCTCTGCTACAGTCCTACTCTGCTGTCTTAAGGTACCTGTGGCTTAGAAGAAAATGTGGAATTCTTGTAGACTAGACCAAGCTCTATTAAGTCCAAGTAAACTGGAAAGGCTTCGAGGACAGGTCACTTGGCAGACTAACACCAGCCTACATTTGAAAAAGTTCACCATCAGGTTAATAATAGGATGTTATTTTTTTTTAACCACAACCTTTCTTAAAGCCAATACCAAAGAGTTGCAATGTGCAACACCAAAGAGAATTCCTACACAAATAAAAGTTGTTGAAGCATCAAAGAAGGAAATGTATACTTATTATTCCATAGTCTCTTTCATCTGTCAATATTGTATAAGTAATTGAATTATAAGTTTTACCATGTCAGAGACCTTGATTCCAATTTCCCTGAAAGTCCTTAATATTTAAAATATTATTGCAGACTCAGGGGACACTTAAACCAGTTGAATTTTCAACTGGCTAACAACACAACCTTTAGACTTCATTAAGATGATGAGCTTTAACTTTCATGAATTTCATTAAATATTTCAATGTTTATGACATTTTAAAGCAATTTCTGAAAGTGAAGTTACTCTTTCCTACAATGTAGAAACATCATTTAACTAATGCCAATATTTTAATAATATTGAGACTTCTCAATTATCAAATAACTTATTATCAAGCTTGTTTTTTTTTTTAGTCTTTTGTTCTTTCTCCCTTCTTGCTACAAGATCTTGGGCCATTTAATGACTTAATCTTTCTTCTCAAAAATATAAAGAGGTAAAACATCATTAAATTTCATAATTACTTAGCAGCAGTGGTAAAACTTTTGATAAAAATAGAAACTGAAACTAATAACTAAAAAATGATTGCAAAATTCTATCAATAATATTAAACAGATGCTCCCTGTCTACTGTACTTCTGAATGTACAAGCAACATCAACTAAGCTTCCATGCTAATCAAATACTCAAATGAATAATATGTATATTTCATCCACTCTCATTTTATATACTTTAATAAATGTACCACAGAGATTTTCAATGTTCTGAGGGTCTCACTTTCTTTTGATATCATGAGGATAGCTATCAATGGAGTATATGGATAGACTAGATCTTATTGCTGGTTCTGATGCAGTCATCAGTCCCTCTTTCTCCCCCCGCCACTTATTCATTTATTTGACAACAAATCTCAAAGCACTTCTCCTTCATAATTCCTTGTTTGTAATGCATGTCTACAAATGTCTATTACATCCAACAATGCCACTCCATTATCCTTTGAGTGAACTTTAATTTCAACCTTCAGAGACTGTGGTGTTTTATGACTCCTAGTCATGTTCTACCACCAGATGACTAGCAGTATTCAAAAAGGGAGTCTTGGTTTCAGGAAAAACTTGGAGTCCTTAAAGCAACTTTAAAATTTCCCAAAGGCCATTGAGCACACATGACCTATTCAATTCTAAGTCCAAATTATTCATTCACCATGTTGACTCAAGAAATATATACTGATGGATAATATCTACTAAATTACCATCTGGACAAAAAAGCAGCTTTGTTCTACTTATAGAGTTAGGCCAAACTCTAATCATCTGGAAGACCTCATAGGAAATCCCACTTTGCCTTGAACTCTGTACTGGATCTACTCTATGACCACAGCATTAGATCAATGCATGTTTCCCTGTTTTATGCCTTCTCTGATATTAAGCAACAGATCTTTATTGAACAAGGCTATATTGCACTATAGCTTCCAAAGAATCTTGTAGAGTTTTGGCAGATGCATAGTCTTCTATAACATTACTTTGAAAAGTCAGACATGATTTCAAGCCAACTTCTTATCTAGCTTCTTAAACAGAAATTCAAAATGGTAGAGTTCCAAGTGTACTGAACAATGACTGAAAACAATGTGACCTTAAGTCCTATAGACAGAACTTCCTGGTTGTATTACCTTGGGAAACTCACTTGATCTCTCTGACCTTCAGTTTCTTCCTCTGTAAAACTGTATAATTCATTCAAACAAAAATACTTTCACAGGGATAGTTCAACTCACCACTTCTGGGAGACCTCCAAGATCTTAAAACCTTTGGTTACATATGTATTATTGTGTCTTGTATGTATATATTTCTTACATATATCGATTTTTATATTTATTAATTCACAAGATCCTTGAAGGTAAGGATGGTTTTGCTCTTATATTTGTATCCTCAGCATTTAATAACAGTGCCTGAAAATAGAAGGTCAATCAATAAGAACTGATTAAGTGCCTAGACTGTGCTAAACACTGGCAGAAAATAATCATTAATGAATAATTTTTCATTCATTCAAAATCTATCCCTCAAGACTGATATGAGGAAGGTATTTTTTAAACCATAAAATATTATACAAATAAGTTGTTATTATTAAACAAGTAAATCTCTTCTTACTCCACTTGTATTATATCACAAATTCTCATTTTTAGAAGGAATTAATTCTATATTCCTGAAAGCCCATCTGACAATTGGGGGGGGGATGGGGAGTGGTGACAAAACCAAGTAAAAGGAATCTACTTCCAAACAGAAAATAAGAAAAAAGATTAAGTGTGGAAAAACTATCTTCCTATTATGAATAGCAGAGCCTAAAACACTCTACAGTTATCATTGAGGAGCCCAAGAGTAATATAGCTCTTTCATTGACCCAGCTGCAAATCATTTGTTTTGACATAGGAAGAACTGAATAAGAAAAAATTAAGCCAGAATTTTCAAGTGAAGACAACTCATTCTGCCACCCACACTATAAGAGAAGCAGCCATTATGTTCTATGATGTAATTTCCTGAAAATGGAGTTTATACAGAAAATGTCATTAAAGGAAAAACTTGTCTACGTAGACATGTTCTCCAGTATCCAGAATGGCTTTGAACCTACATGCAAAAAAAAAAAAGTGTCTTCAATGACAAAGACATTTGTACAGTAATAAAAATGACTAAATAGAACCAGAGATGTGTCCATGATGTTTGATACACTATGACTGAACAATCATTTATTAAGTATCTGCTACATGCAAAGCATTGGGCTATATACTGAGCATATAATTTTTTTTTAGCAAGGCAGTGAGTTAAGTGACTTGCCAAGGTCACCCGGTTAGGCAATTATTATGTGTCTGAGATCAGATTTAAATTCCTATCCTCCTGACTCCAGGGCTGGTACTCTATATACTGTGCCGCCTAGCTGCCCCTGTACTGAATGTATTAAAAAAAGTTTATATTCTATTATCATGCAAGAGGAGGAGGAAGAGAGGAAAGAAGGAAGGAAGAAAGGAGGGGAAAAAAGGAGAAAGGGAGGGAGGTAAGGAAGTAGGGAAAGAAGGAGGGAAGGAAGGAAAGAAGAAGGGAGGGAAGGAGGTAGGGAAGGAAGGAAGGAAGGAAGGAAAGCAGGATTATATTTAAACAGTTGTCTATAAAAGTCCAATTTTTCACTGGCAAAGCCAAGAGCACAGAGATAAGTGATAGGAAAAGAGAAGGAAGAGTCATGGAAAGAAGTTGAGTGAGCCACTTGGGATCCAGCAGAGATGAGAAGTGGTGATGATCTTGTGAGGAACAATGACAGAAAACAAAAAGAAAGTCACTGAGGAAAAATAGAACAAAATAAAACCATTTGAAGGAACAGGCAAAGGGAAAGGGAGAAGAGCCTCGTGAGTTAGTACCTGGTAGTTGTTGAGTTCATAAGATATTGAGGGATTCCAGGAAAGGTGAGCTGACCAGCGTTTGGCAGTGACTCCCTATTAATGACTCCAGTATCACATTGGGAGAATCAAACAAGATCACATTTGTAAGACCCTCAGCACCAAGTCTGGCTCATAAGTGGACACTATGTATTCCCTTTTCTTCCTTCCCTTTCCCCTTTTGCCAGAATCCATCCAGTACATTTTCTAATATATCTTGCTTGCTGTTTACAAAATTAGATAAATGAATATTTATTGGAGGGAAAAGTAACCTTGACATGTAATTTTTAAAATTATGAAACAGATTTTCAATATCCTCCTCAATATTATGGTCTTAATAGAGGTTCTTCTGATGCCAATATCACATTCCTCCCCTTCAGAGATATGATGAACTTGGGACAAACTGGAAGGATGCTAATTTATGATTCTATAGTCACATACTCGGGTCTAATATGACAGTGAATCTCTTTTTGCATTCCTGGACAGTACATTGGAGTTGAAGACGAGAAATCCTGGTTCAGATTCAACTATGGCCCTGTGACCTTGAGACAGTCACTTAACCCATCCCTTTACTTCCTCAGCTATAAAATAGGAATAATAAAAGCACTGATCTCACAGGATGAGGGAGATGAAATAGGAAAACAAATAAAACAGGGAAACAACTTGACAATCTCCAAGGAGCTATTTAAATGTCAGCAATGACACTAATTTCTAACTCTCATTTCCATCATCTTTTTTCCTTTTTTCTTTGTTAATACGATGAAGACTTCTGTCCACATGCAGCGTGAGGGCAACATTGTGAGGCATCTCTAGACTCTTCTCCCTCTCCCCTTCAACCCTGTGAAGATGGGAAGTTGGAGCTCAGAGCCAGGCCTCAGTGGCCCTGCTCTCCTCAGAAAGGTGGTACCAGGCTAGTCCCTTAAAGATGGCTGCTAGTCAAGGGATTGTGATTTCCAGGGCCAATCTAACTTCAGCTTTTTCATTAATTGGGGGGATCAGGAACCTAAGCTCTACATCCCAAAGCCTTGACTCCTGTTCCAACAAACACCAGTTCCACTAAGAACAGACACAGCAATTCTCAAAGAAATCCATTTATCCCAGTTCATAGCAAAAAGCAAACAAAAGGAAAAAAATACCAAAAACCAAACAGAATAGGCCTGAGGCAAGTGCAAAACCTGAAGAGACTGGAAGAGGCTCAAAGCAACTCAGGAGCTTTCTATTTTTCTCTTCTCACTGGGCGAAGGACACTGATCTCCACAAATGAAGAAAGAGTCTCATACCAAAGAGCTTTGAGATTGAGGCTACATTCAAAATAAGCCAATATCAAATAATGCTCCCAGATGTACTGAAAACCTTAGCTGAAAGATTCCCTCACATAAAGTAACTATTACTGGTCTCCATACTTCCCAAAATTTAGAAGATAAATTAGGGTTACAGAAGGAGGACTATTCAAGATTGAAATACTTTCAGCTATTCTGGGGGTAATAGCTTGACATATTGTGAAATTAGGCAGCAGTGATGCTGCCTAATAGATAAGACAGTTTAACATAAGAGGGAGAAAAGTCAACTTCTCCCAACCCTAACCCCAACCTCTCTACTTTGGTTTACTTAATTTTTGACTCATAAGGTACAGTATATAAACCCAAAACCAAATTATGTTTCCATTTTTCATGTAGTCATAATTTAATTTAAAATAAGATTAAGTTCTCAAACTGATATATTTGTAAACCAAGCATCTTATGGCAAAAGAAGAACTAGTGTGATTACCTTATTAAAACATTTTGAGCAAACACAACTTGAATTTATGTCTCTTCCATGGTAATAAAAGAAGTAGTAAAAATGAAATTGATCTATATCAATGGTGTCAAACTCCAATAGCAGGCTACAGATTAACTTAGAATACTACAAACTAACATTATCAATGACATACTGTATTTTTATTTATTTTGCTCAACATCTCCTAATAGCACTGTGATTTTGGGCAGTCACACAAGTAGGTTTTGCAGGCTGTAAAGGGACATTCTGACACTGCTGAATTTCAAATCATGACTATATGAAAGTACAAGGAGTTAGATTAAAGCAATTTCAACAGTGATATCACGGATACATGAGTTAAATGATCTGTTCAGAAAAGAACTAACTATCCAAACTTTTCAAAATGAAAGAACTATTTAATGACATTTAATGTTAATTAATTTATTGTTTAACACCTTACAAGACATTTGAAAGTGTGAAACTGCTTTATTTTAACAAGGCTAAAAATAAGAATATCTTTCAGGGTGGGTATAATCCACTACATTTGCAATAATTGTGTTTTTATTATATGCTTAACACATCAGTTAATGTGACATTCAAAACAGTATTGCATAAAAAAAGCTATGAAGAGAAAAAATGTTGCTAAATTGCTTTGTTAGCTGGTAGGCAATTTGATGTTTTTGTCCCTCTATTTCCTTAATTCTACTGCATCCCAGAGTAATGATGGTGTTCAAATTGTAAGTAGTTTTTTACTTGGATGGCCCAGAAGAAAAATACATGTAAATTTTTTTCAAGGGAGGAAAGATCTAAAACTGCAATTTTATCATCTGGGAAGCTAATGTGGAAACTATTTCCACCAATGCAGAGCATCAATTTCTCTGAAATCTCTGGTCTTCAAGAATTCCCTGGAAGATTCTGGGAGGAGATAGAACTTGTCCAAGGTAACACAGAAAGCATGTGTCAGGAGGTCAATCTTCCTGATTTCACTACTGGCCATCTATATACGACATCATCTTGCCTCTCAAATATAAATTAGTAAAGATAAATTATCTCCAATTTCAACATATTTTTCAATTACTTTATCTTATTATTAAAAAAAATAGCACTGTACCTTTACCAGTACTAAACTGAAAAAGAACAAGAACAGAACCTAATAACTGGACCCTCACCCTTTAGGCCTGGAGCTGCCTGAAGTAAAAATTTCCTTTGTGATGTAGAGGTCATGTCGTCCTCTCCCTGATGGCTCCACCACCCAGCCCTCATCACAGTGTCAGCAACCACTGAATGAATGGGTTTTCATTCATTCAGAGAAACTTCATCTTCTCCAGAAGGTTACCTTCCTAGTCATTCCCTCTCTCTTTGATCTTCAATCTCTCCCCTTTTTCATGGCCTGCTTCCTGTAAACACAGTCAAGTTTCCCACTGATCATTACTTGCTCCCTCCAGCTCTCGCCCTGTGGCCTCCTCCTTTCACAAACTCCTAGAGCAGTCTGTCTATTCTGGAGCCCTCAGTTCCTTACACTCCTCTCCCTCATTCCTTCACCCTTTTCTGATGCTCCCCCTCATCAAATCACTAGCACTTATACCTCAAAAGTTAAGGAACCTCTCTTAACTTGATGGCCTTTTCTCCATCTTCATTTTTCATTCCCCCTCTGCTGCCTTCATCCAGCACTGCTGATTACCCTCTCCTGGATTTTTGTTCCTCTTAAGGTAGAGAAATGGTCTTGTACATACAAAAATATTTTAAGTGATTCTTTCATGGTGGCAAGAAACTGGAAATCAAGGGGATGTCCATCAATGGAGGAGCAGCTGAAGAAATTGTGGTACATGGTTGTGATGGAATACGATTCTGTTACAAAATGATGAACAGGATGGTTTCAGAAAACTCTGAGAACCGATTTGAACTGAGGCAAAGGGAATTGAGGAGAATCAAGTACTATATAGAGACAGCGATATTGTAATGCTGACCAACTATGAATACCTTAGCTCTTCTTAGCAACACAATGATCCAAGACAATTCTAAAGGACCCATGATGAAAAATGCTAGCCACATCCAGAGAGAAAACTGATGAACTCAGTGCAGATTAAAGCATATTTTTAACTCTCTTGCTTTGTGTGTATGTATTTATGTATGTTTTCTTTTGCAACATGGCTGAAAAGGAAATGTTTTGTATGACTTCACATGTATAATATATACTATTTCCTTCTCAAGGGGTGGAGGAAGAGTAATAGGGGAGAAAATTTTGAAATCAAAATTTTTTTAAATGGTAAAAAAAATTTTAATGATATTGTAAAATTTTTAATGAAATAAATAAAGTATAAATCAGCTTTAAAAATCTGAACTCATTTCTTATTTCTGATCATTTTAATTGAATCACTGTTAAAAGGCTATGCACTATTGTCCAATACTGTGACATTTTCCTTAATAAAAATCTTCTCAGAGACCAGATGCTGAAACTTCAATGGAATAAAAGTACTTTCCGAAGTCAAAACATTTGTGATTAATTTAAGGTTAACTGAGGCACAAAGGTCTGTGAACATTTAATTTACTAGTAAGGCTAGCAATTGCCAATAATTGGGATCTCTCATCACCTCAATAAGTCAAAAAATAAAGTTCACCAGCCTTTATATGATTTTAGGAAGGATAAGGAAAAAAGAACAGTCAGCATAAAAAATATGATTGGTTACAAAGTCTGAAATGTCATAGATGATAGACAACAATATATTTGGATAGAAGTCAGGAATGCAGGACTAGCAATATTCCTCCTTCCATTTTGTGGCTATCAGAAGGTCATTGGTGGCATCCACCTGCCTGGCTAAAGTATAGATTTTCTTGAAGAAAAGCCAGCATTTCAGGTGGTGGTATCTGCCAGCATCTTGCAAGGCTTGTTAATGAAATAAGAGTTCTCCTTAATTGTACATGGGCAATAAGATGCGTAGAGACAATATATTCTTTTGAATTAAGATAATTTATGGGACAACTTAGCCCAGAGATAAAAATGGAACTTCTGAAATTAACTCAGAGATAAAGAAACAGAGCTTGGGCAATTTTACATATTGGAAGTAAAACCAAAAAGAATTAATTACAAAATGGGATCAGGATCAATTTGACTTTCTCACATCACTTTTCAATAGTAAGAAAGTCAGGCCATAGATACATATATGTTCTGAGCTTTTTCCTCCTCTCCCCAGCCACAGCTCTACATCAAGTTAAAGTTCTAAGTGGAGCTTTTCACTTGCAATGCTTTGCTTCAGTGTTTGGATGACCTCTGGTGGCTGCTGGAATTATCACTACAATTATCACCCTACCAGTGTTAGGACTCTAAGCATAACTCTAAGGATAACATATAAACATTATGCCAAACAGTAAAGTAAAATTGGATGATACTTCCTAGCATGAACCCTCATTAAACCAATACTCAAAGTAACTTCATTCAAACTAAAATACTTAACTCAAAGCACCAATTTTCTGACTGAATAAAGACTGGTTTTTTAAAGAGAAAAGATCACTAAAACAAGAGTTAACCAAAATTTCACTTAATTAACTTCAAATTAACTAAGTTTTATTTCATTTACAGGAGAACATAAACTGGACTTGTCAGGACCTCAGTTCTATGTTACTGCTCAATAAAGGTTTCCCAAGAACCTTTGATGCTGTTCAGATAGGTCCAATTCAACAGGACTCCATAGAAAAAGCTTGGCAAAGGCACTGGAGTAATTTGCCATTTCCTTCTCTAGCATGTACCCATTTTACAGAGGAGGAACTGAGATAAGTAGGGGTAAAGGGTTACCTAGGATCACACAGATGGGAAGTGTCTGTGGTCACTTTTGAACCTGGAGCCTTATCTCACGATATTTCACCATTTCCTAGCATAGAACTGTGACTACAAGAGAACTCTGTGTGTGTATACAGTCAATCCCCTGAGAAGCATACATGGGATGGTCTAAGCCCCTCAAATAATACTATGAACAACATTTTTTTAAAAAAAAATCACTTTGATAGGAAACAAAATGTTACTGAACAAAAGCTATCAAAATCACCAACTGCAAGAGCTACATTTTTAGTCTTCCAAAAGATGTATCAAGACATGTTCCATTTTGAGGCATGTGAGAGGGCTTGTATTACAGACAAAGCTTGTTGATGAAACTTCCGGAGAAATAAAACAAACCAAATTCATTGTAAATGCAAAATCAATTACATCTGTAGCCCCTGTGCAATTCTTATCCATGATTTACCAATAACCCTCACAGATAATTTACCCAACAAATGGGATGCTTTGGTCTGGATCCTTCTTTTATTCAATAGATAACAGTGTTAATATCAGGTGGTCTACCTAGCTACTTTTACTATATAATCAATCCACCTCCATTTTCAAGACTACATCTCCTTAACATTTTGTCTGCCACTTTTTGTTTTATTACTACTAGAAATAGTATCACAGATCACCCAAACCTACCTACCTGTCTTTTCAATGACTTTTGCTACATTAGAGATGGCCACCTTACTAAGACCTATATGATACTGAGGTAAGGCACCTGACCCCTCTCTAAGCCTAAGCTTCTTTGTCTATAAAATGGGGGTGTTAGATGTGCAAATAGCCTCAGGGGGTGCTGATCAAGTGAGATTCTACATTAAAAGAGTGCTTTGGAAACATTAAAGTATTATATCAATTTCTGTTATTATTTTCTCATGTTTTTCTATTGAATAAATATTACCTCTTCTCTTATTCCATGGAATTCATATAGGAAGAAACTTGAGATGAGTCATTATGCAATGAACACAGACAAAATAACTATCTTCTGTAGTTGAACAGAAGGACAGGAATGTCAGCTCATCATCTCTAGGCTCACTTAGAGTCTTCAGGACAATTTTAACAGTGGACAGGATGGCTGGGACGTCATGGATCACAGCTTGTTGCTCTTCTGCTACATCTCTGTATTTTAAGAGTTTTTTGTTCCATGTATTTTAGAAATGATATGTATTTGGTACAGTACCATTTAGAAAAGACATTGCTCTGGAGTTTTAATGAATCACTGTTAGATTCAGCAGACAGTGGACAATAGTAATAAGAATTTGCTCCAGTGAAGATTTATTTTTTATTGAATTCACAACACCCTTTCAAGAGCTGTCCTTATAGTCAAGCATCTGTCATTTGTTAGAATATAAAGATAGAGAGCTTCTAAGGTATAATTCTACCCTACACCACCAAGGACTGGTGGGAGTCCATTCTGGCAGCCCACTGGGATAGGCACATTTGCTCTGGCCTAACCATTTTTTCTTCTCTTTTTGTCTTCTTAAATAAATTTTTTGCTTCTCATTCCTACATAGTAGGTCCAAAGCCACAGCTAATTAAAGTAGGCCTTTACAGAAGTGCTGGTCCACTCCTTGTTTGTTTTCCTTTCTGTTATCTTCAAATGCCCTTTAGGTGAGCTGACACCTAGTTCTGTGCAGATGCATTTTCCCTCAATGGCATTTTTTTTTAGATTTTTGCAAGGCAGTGGGGTTAAGTGGCTTGTCCAAGGCCACACAGCTAGGTAATTATTAAGTGTCAGAGGCTGGATCTGAACTCAGGTCCTCCTGACTCCAGGGCCGGTGTTCCATCCACTGTGCCACCTAGCCACCCCCACCCCCCTTAATGGCATTTAACAGCTGTGGGACCTGATACTACTCATAATCTATCACTATTCTCCTTTATAATGTTTACCAAATAAGTAAATACTTTAAAACCTAGCTCCCTGCTCTTTACCTTTAACCCAGTGAGTTCAGAGCTGTAGGTGCAGCATCTAGAGCATCACCAAAAGTCCTGTATCCAATCAAATCAGGCCCCAGGGTGATGACTATTCCAGAAGAAGAAAGGGAGAAGGATGTCTGTGCGCAACATCCCCCTTACTATAATAAACACAATGTACAAGCCGTGCCCCCATTAATGTAGTTGATAGGATCTTCAACTATAATTATTCTATTAGACCAGAGTCTCCCAAGAAAGTTCTTTTCTCCTTATGAAACCTTAGGCTCCCTTTCCATCCTCTAGGTTTCTTTTTTCTCCAGCCCAGAAAATGTATGTCTCTATCACCAATGGGCATGTACAAGCTAAGTCACTTCCTAAGAATAGAATGAAAGGAATATAATATGACCAGAAATATTCAAACAAGCTTTACAGTGGGACAGGGTTATTCATACCATCCGAATGACAGGTTAGATATTTCATGAATTAAGAAAGATTTCTCTGTAATAATACACAGAATAATAACCAGTTGCAATTAGATGATATTTATAATACACATAATTCAATTAATTGAGTGACAATTCTCCTTCTCTTACCATTACAAACCTAGCTAACAAAGAAATTTGGGGTGATGTGATTGTTCTACTTCAGGCATTTATTGTAAGGTAAAATGCTATCTCCTTGAAGTAGAGCAATCAGCAAAAATTCAAAATCCCTTTGGATTTTCTCTTAGGAATAAATGTCTTTGTTCTCATTAGTTTTTAATTATTTCTTTATTAGCAAGGACCATAGAACTAGCGTAAGGAAAATTGTGAACATTAGTTTCATCACAGCAGACAAACCCTGTTTATTTATAACTTACTCCAACACAGATTGATAAAGGTCAACTTACTGGAATATTAATGTTTCATTATATACCCATTTTTTATAATAACTTGAAGAAAACTTAAGTTAATAAAAACTGTGCAAATTTCAGTTAGGCAATGAATCAAAATGCTTATTAACCTTTCACAATATAAAAGTAAGAAAAGAAAAATTACCTCAGTGACGGGCACATTTTCTTGTAATTCAGTTGTATGAGCTGCCAGCAGTCCAATCACCCGGGCAACCTTGGCCCGTCTGTGAATTGACAGAGATTAGTTAGCCTCTGAAGAAAAAACTGAAAAGAAGCTTAAATATCTAAGAATTTATTAGTTGTACTATATGAATATCAACTAGTGAGTAAGATTCATTATGAATTATTGTAAACAACAGATCTGAGAGAACCACAAAGCATTTGTGTACCACTAATGTACAATATTTTGCCAATCCCAGCTATCAATCTGATTAAGTGAAATAAAGGTGCTAGGGATCCTTATTCTTCTCTACTGACTGAGAGGATACTTGCCTTTATTATGTCTCTTCAAAACCAACCCAAAGAAAGGTTCATACTAGTCCTGGGATGTTTACAAACTACATGCTATAGAAACAAGCTACATAATCCAATTTAACTCTCCCAGCTTTTATTCAGTGTCCTCCTCCTGTGTGCCCAGCCCCTGATGGCTCTAGAGAGACAAAGACAGAAATGAGTATTTCTCCTCCAAAGGAATTTACATTCAGTCAGGGGACACAACATGCAGATGAATAAGCAGATAAAAAATAAATGCAAATGTAATCTGTGGAGGGGATGCACTAGCAGGTAGAGAGGAGGGCGAGGAGATAAGGCCTCTGGTAGAAGTCAGTACTCAGGCCTGAAGGTGAAGACAGGGAAGTTTCAGGCTCAAAGTTAGGGGATGGAGTGTCTTGAGTGAAGATCATTTTGGCTGCACTGTGGAAGGATGGGGAGTTGGTGAGTGGGTAGATAGAAAGGGGATAGAGTTAGGGAGAAGGGTAGCTTTTCAGGGAAAGATAGGAACCATTGTTTTAGACAAGCTGAGTTTCAGGGGCCTGGGAGGTTTGAGAGGTCCAAAAGGTGCTGGTGATACAAAACTAGGGCTCAGGAAACAGGATGACTAATAAGATATTATTTCATTTTACTTCTAGCTTTTTATTGAGCCAATTACACATATTCATAAAATATTAAATGCTTAGACAATGTCTTTCAAAACCATATAATTGCTTCCTAGCTTAGTACTTTAGGTTGGAATAGTAAACACTGCAAGAAATACTCACAAAATTAAGTAATCCACTGAACAAGTACATACCAAGGTTCGGTATATGTTGAGAGAGAGAGAGAGAGAGAGAAAGAGAGACAGAGAGAGAGAGGCTGAGGTTAAGTGACTTGCCCAAGGTCACAAGCTAGGTAATTATTAAGTGTCTGAAGTCACATTTGAACTCGGGTCCTCCTGACTCCAAGGCTGATAATCTATCCACTGAGCCACCTAACTGCCTCCCACGTTATAGCTTTCAAATCACCTTCCTATAGACTATCTTATGTGATTCTAAAAAAAACAAACAATGTTCATAAGAATAGTATTATTTTACTACCTTTTTAACAAATGAGAAAATTGAGACTGAGAATCACAGAACTGCCCCAATGACTGACAATAGTTCTTTTTTTTTTCTGTCATTACATAATGTTGAGTCTTATTAAATGCAGGATCCACTAAAATTTCATGATCTTTTCAGATAAATTGCTGTTTAATCATATCTCTTCCATGTTATTCAAAGTCTATTTTTTAACCCAAGTGAGTCCAGTTCACCCCACCATGCTTGGATCACAGAGCTGTCCAGCTCCAGGGTCACCCTACCATACTTGGCTACAGAGCTGCCCAGCTCCAGCACTGGGGTTCCTTCCCTCCCTGAGGAAGGACAGTTCAACCTCCTCAAGCCCCCTCCCTCATGCTGCTGTTCCTCCCCTTCCTGTGCCCCTGCATCCTTTATAAATCCCTCCCCTCTCCACTTCTTTCCCACATCTAGCTTAGGGAACAGTAACCAAATTAGCAATATCACTGCTGGAAAGGCCATGCCAATCAGCTCCCCATGGATCCACTCGAGACAGCTGTGGACCTTGCCTCCTTGGCCTTCAATCGCTGACATGTCCTGTCTTCCCTTATTAGAGTGGGGTCTTCTAAGGGCAGCATACTCAAGTGTTTGCCTGGCGCTTGGAACATCATAAAGATTCATTTCATCCTACATTAAGCTAAGACAGCTTTTAAGGACTTTTAAGGAGAAAAATGGAAGGAAACAAAAGGGAAATGGACAAAATTTGCAAAGATTGTCATAACAAACTGTGTCTCCACCACTTGGCTTGTAATAGCAAGTCCCTAAGAAGATCCAAAAGAAGAAAAGCAAAGAGATCAGACTCTCTGTGGAGAGAGGCTGCAATGCTGGGAAGATGCTGAGGAAGAAGAGAAAGCAAGGGAAAAATGGAGGAGAAACCTACAAGTTCTATCTTTCTTGAGAGCTTTTCCCTTGCTCCCTCTTTTTCCAGCCAAACTAGCCCCTTGATAGAACTGCATAGAACTGGAATGATCCCCATGCTGACTCCCATCTCCAGGAGGTCAGTTCAGTTGTTAAGATTCTCAGTACTCTCAAAATTACTCAGATATTTATTGTCTTACACATTATGCCTAATTATCTGAGTACTGGTGCTTTTCTGCCAGTGGAAGCAATCTCCCTGGAGGCAGGGCCTGATTGGCTTTTGTTTTGCTTTGTTTTTTTGGTTTGTTTTTGCTTTTGTATCCCTATCCTAGAACACTGTCTGTACATAGTGATTCTTAACTATGTTCACTGAAAGAATAAATAAGTGAACAAAAAATGGGGAGGGGGGCACTTTACAAAAATTCACTTTACAAAAGAAGTTAACTTACTCCCAAAACTAGATTTTCTGATTAAGAAAAGGGCAATTTAAAACAGTCTCCATAAAAATACAAGGTTGGTTCTAAGAGCTGATGCAAATCCTAAAATCAAAGACAATTTTATTGGAGCCTCCAGAAAACTAATAGTTCTAGAATTGCAATAGTAAGGTAGGAAGGTTTGGTATACATCTTTTGAAAGATTAAAGAGAACATGGCTCTCACAGAGTTTAAGGTTCTTTGAGCTCCCAGCCATGCTGTGAATGCACAGTCAAGAGAAAGTACTAAAAGTGATAACACAGTGAGAATCACACTTAAGAAAATGGAAGTGTTACTTACATATCCCAGTTTGGAGCTACACGAAGCTGTTGGATTAGCAGGGGCAACTAGGAGGAAAAGTCAAAGTCGACATTTGATAAGACAATGGGAAGAACACATGGGAACAGTGTCAGCAAGTTTTACACTTGAAGATATCTCTATTTCCAGTGAAAACATGAACTTTTCCATAAAAACAAACATAGGGACTTAAAAATATATAAGACATGGGGATTACATAAAAATAGAAAATTAAGAATAAGAGCATTTCAGTTCTATACATTAAAATTTCCTTTTCACAAGAAAAGAACCAAAATAAAAGTATCCTGAGAGTGAACAAATAGATATTCTTTCAACCCAATACTCAAAACCAATTTTACCCCAGTTTCCCCAAGGATCCCTCAGAATTACTGGAAGAAGCTTTGGCTGAATCGTAATGCCATGAGGATGCCAGTGAGAGGAGATAAATTAAGAAACTGTAAAAATTTAGATGTATGTATGTCATGGAACACTATTGTTCTTTTAAAAACCAGGAGGGATGGGAATTCAGGGAAGCCTGGAGGGATTTGCTGAACTGATGCTGAGTGAGATGAAAAGAACCAGAAAAACATTGTACACCCTAAAAGCAACATGGGGGTGATGATCAACCTTGATGGACTTGCTCATCCCATCAGTGCAACAATCAGGGTCAATTTGGGGCTGTCTGCACTGGAGAATATCATCTATATCCAGAGAAATAACTGTGGAGTTTGAACAAAGACCAAGCACTATTACCTTTAATTTAGGGAAAAAACTGACATCTTATTGTCTGATCTTGCTATCTCTTATACTTTATGCTTCTTCCTTAAGGATATGATTTCTCTCTTATCACATTCAATTTGGATCAATGTATACATTGATCCATGGAAACAATGTAAAGACTGGCAAATTGCCTTCTATGGGGGGTAAGGGTAGGGAAGTAAGATTGGGGGGAAATTGTAAAACTCAAAATAAATAAAATCTTTAAGTAAAAAAAATAATAACAATGTTTGAAAAAAGCTTTTCTCATAATAACAAAAATCATAAAATATTTGAGAAGTAACCCCAAAAAAGCAAAAATCATATAATATTTGATAAGTAACCCAAGATGAAAGCAGGCCTATAGACTATACAGATCTGAAGTGCTTATGGATAGATATTAGAATTAATATTAGAACTAATATTAGAAAAATGTCAAAATTTCCCAAGACAATTTACACATTTAATATAATACCTATTAAAATACCAACATTTTTCAGTAGAAAACTAAATACAAATTATAATAACCTTATCTAGAAAAACAATGGACAGGAATAGGAAGGGTCACATTAAAAAGAAAAGCTGACTGAAAAAGGGAGTTTGGCAGTCCCAGACTACAAAGGAATTAACATCAAAGCACAAAAAATTAGAGAAGTTGACCAATAGAATAATGTAGGTAAGTGCAATGTGAAACCAAATCTATTCAAAAGATTAGTGTGTGACAAACTTTGAAAAAAGACAACTGAGGAAAAGATCAATATTCAATATATATGTTGGTAAAAGTGTTTGTAATCTGATGGAAAAGGATTGAACTAATGGAAAAGGGATTGAACCCTCATATTATGTCACATGCTGATTGCAGAAAATTTCAGTTGAATGAGAAACAAACACAAAAAAGAACTCTTAAGAAGATAGAGGAAAAACAGAATGAATATCTCTACTGAGGAAAGAATCTCTGTATACTTACTTTTATTTTTTTTTTAAATTAACACGTGGAAGTAAATTATTTCTAACAAAATGGATATACTAGACTACACAAGGATAAAAAAATTATCACATAAGACAAAATATAACTAAAAGAAAAATATTTGTAGGTATTGACATGGTTGGTTCTTGACCTTCATTATCAAAGAAGACCAAAATGACATCACTATGTTTAAGACAAATTATAGGGTGTCCCACTGTGGTTGATCAGACCAATATGAGCTCAGAATACTCTATCACAGGTTGGGCACAAACAGTCCATGTGAACAGCACAGGATGGGTATTCTAAACTTACCTACATCATGTTTCCTTTGAGCTGCTTCAATTTTACCTTCCTCAGAGAGTGCAGCCCCCTCATTGATGAGGGCACACCATGCTGGGGGGGGGGGGTCCTTGTGCCAGTGTCTCCCATGCTGTACAATAAATTCTAAAGCTCTTCAATGAGACCTTCAGGGTGTCTTGGTGTCGCTTCTTCTGACCCCCTTGTGAGTGCTTGCTCCATGTGTGTTCTCATAAAATAGGTTTTTGGGCAAGCATATATTTTGCAGTCTAACAACGTGTCCAGTCCTTTGTAGTTGCACTCTCTGTTGTAATGTCGGAATGCTGGGCAGTTTCAGTGTCTGGTATCTTCTCCTGCCAGGTGATCTCCAGATTCTTCCTGAGACAATTTAAATGGAAGTGATTCAGTTTCCTGATGTGGTGCTGGTAGACTGTCCAGATTTCATAGGCATATGGCAATGAGGTCAGCATAACAGCTCTGGAGACCTTCAGTTTGGTGTCAGTCTAATACCCCTTCTCTCCCACACTTTCTTTCAGAGCCCCCCAAATACTGAGCTAGCTCTGGCAATGAGAGTGTCAACCTCATTGTCAATGTGTGCCTCCCTGGAAAGGATGCTGCCAAGGTAAGTGACCTTGTCCACACTACTCAAAACTTCTCCATTTGCTGTAATTGATGGTTCCACAAATGGATGGAGTGGAGCTGGCTGATGAGAGCCCCTGTGTTTTCTTGGTGTTATTAGACCAAAATGAGTCTATGGAGAATCGAGCCATACTTTGTTGAATTTCAGCTTCAGAGGCTGCATTGAGGGCATAATCATCTGCAAACAGAAGATCTGGCACCAACACTCCCTCCACTTTTGTTGTAGTCTGTAGCCTTTTCAAGTTGAAGAATTTGCAAGCAGTGTGGAAGCTGACCTTGAGGCCCTGTTCATCCTCATTTAAGGTATTTGATAACATGAATGAAAACATCATGCTAAAAAGCATGGGAGTATGCTTGTTTTACTCCATTGGTGACTAGGAAATCCTGATAGCATCATCCACTATCCAGAACACTGGTACACATGCCATCATGAAGTTGAGATAAAATATTGATGAACTTCTCTGAGCAACCAAATTTTTACATAATTTTCCATAAATTCTCATGACTGATGGTATCAAAGGCCAAGGTCATATCTATAAATGTTGTATAAGACCTCTGTTCTAGTGCTGGCATTTGTCCTGGAGTTGTCAAGCAGTAAACATTATATTGATTGTTCCTCGATCCTCTCTGAAGTCACACTAGCTCTCAAGGAGATGACCATTTTCCAGGTAAAGGATCAGTCTATTGAGAAGGACTTTGGCAAGACTCTTACCAGCAAAGACTTAAAGAGAAATACTCCTTTGATTGTCACAGGAAAATCTATTCCCTTTACCTTTATAGAGATAGACAATGGAGGCATCCTTAAATTCTTGGGGGAATAACCTCTTCATGCCATATAACCTGGAAAATTTCGGTCAGTTTTTGAATGAGCAATGGAGCCTGCCCCCACCTTGTAGATCTCAGCTGGAATAGAATCAGCACCAGGTGCTTTGCTTTGCCATTTGAAAAGAACCTAATGGCACAAAACTTCTTCTGCAGTTGGAATTTCATCTAGGGACTGATTGACTTCAACTTGAGGTAAATAGTCAATGGCTTCTGCACTGATTGAGGATGGTCTGTTAAGAACACTCTGGAAGTATTCAGCCTCTCTCTTGAGGGTCATGTCCCTATCGTTAATCATTGTGGGTCCATCAGCAGTGAGTAGTTGAGATGCACAATATGACTTTGGCACAGTCTTCAGGGCATCATAAAAGTATTTTGGTTTGTTACTGTCTATATAAAATTGAATTTCATCTGCCTTCTTACAGAGCCAAGAATCCTGCATCTCTCTAAGCTTTGCTTGGACTTTACCTTTGAAGGAATTAAATGCTTCCTTCTTAGAAATAGAGGAACTATCCTGTTGGTAAACCCTGAGGAGTTCTCATTTTTCATTTAGAAGCTTCTGTATTTCCCCATCATTTTCATCAAACCAGTCTTGGTATTTGCAAGTGTTCTGCCCGGATAAGCAAATGCAGTGCCATATGCCAAATGTCTGAAAGTTTCCCACTCCTTTTCTGCTCCACTATTACCAACTGTGTTTCGGCTCAGTTTTCCCTCCAAGTTAGCAACAAACTGTTCCCACTCGGAGAGATACTCTAATCCCTTGACATTAATTCTTCTAGATTTCATTTTCCATGGGGCCACTACTTTGGTTGAATGTGAATATTTAGCTTAGAGAGGATGACATATAAAGAACTGTTGAAAAAATCTCAGTTAAAACTCCCAGTTTGCAAAAATGTCTATTTGGCACAGTTTTTTAAAAGAGCATATGTAAATTTTGATAAACAGTTGAGAAAATGTTCAACTTCACTAATAACCAGAATTGAATATTTTAAAACATTTGAGGGGAATGGAACCAGGATGGAGGAGTAAAGACTCACCTGAGCTCTCCCAAATTTCCCTCCAAACAACTTTAAAGTAACACCTCAAAACAAACTCGAGCAACAGAAGCAGAAATCGTTTTCTAGCCCAAGACAACTTAGAAAGTCTGTGTAATGTGGATAAGAGTGGAGCACAGTGCAACACAGCCAGGCTTGGGGAGAGGCTCAATCTGCTGAGGCAGCTTCCAGAGTTCTCAGACCTCAAACCAAAAGGGGGTCAAACAACTGGTCAGAAGGAGAATGTAGGGGACCTTTTTCTAGCTCTGAGTGTAGAACTCTATCGCCCATACACAGTCCCAGGGTGATGAGGATGAGGAGGAGTAGGGACCCTCATCACAATTAAAGATTAAAGATTAAAAAACCTGTGGTTACTCAAAGACTAGAGCACAGGCCAGGAAAGCACTGACCACATCTTTTCTTAGATCATGCTATCCACCTCCAGAGAAAGAACTAATGGAATCTGAATGCAGATTGAAGCATTATTTTTTTTTACTTTCCTTGGTTTTCTTGGGTTTATTTGTCAGTGTTTTTCTTTGAAATAAAACTAATATGGAAATATGCTTTGCATGACTGCACATGTATAACCTATAGCAAATTGCTTACCTTCTCAAAGAAGAAGGAAGGGCAGGAAAAAAAAGAGAATTTGCAACTCAAAATTTTTTAAAACAAATATTAAAATAGTTTATATGTAACTGGAAAAAATAAAATAGTTAAAAAATAAATTAATGAAAGAAAAACAACTCTGTGGTATTGCTTAAGCCTCTCACACTGGCAAAATCATTAAAAGTGATGAAATTCACTATCAGCAGAGATGTGAAGTAACAGATGCACTCACTCCTTGCTGATAGAATTGCAAATTTGTTGAATCTTTTTGTCCAGCAATCTGGCAGGACATAGGACAAGTTACAAAAATAGCCCCACTCTTCTTAACAATTACATTGTTGGCAACGTATCCTGAGTGTTATCCAAAGAGGAGGGAAAAAACCCCAAAAAAACCTAGTTATTCAAAGTTCTTGATAGCAATATTATATAGTATTAGAAAAAAAACTAGAAGCACCCTACATTTCCAAATATATAGGAATGGCTTTTAAAAAAATCACAGAAATGTAATGCAATATTGCAATTAAGATAAAAGAGATATGGGAAACAGATAAATCTGAAAAAACTTTAAAAAGCACAACCAGGAGAAGCCAATCTAAATGAACTACAACCACATAAAGAAAAGTAAATGAGAATAAATGAACAAAGACTCTTGACAGTAATATAGAGGAAGGAACTGAAAAGTGATTTTGATTTGATTTGAAAAGTGATTTGATTCTTTATGCATTGGAATTGATAGATGGAATATTGATAGATGCCTATAGGAATACATATAACTGCATATAGTGAATATCAACAGCAGAATTTCCACATGTCAAAAGGGTTCGATTGAAGCTCTGTCCTGCCTTGCCTCTTTCTGAGCCAGCCCCTTGCCAAGTTGGCCCCTAACAGGGCACATGCAGGGGGTCATGTGGTCAGGTGGCCGCCCCACAATGACCCGCCTCTTACCAACTGGGAATGAATCAGCTTGGTGGCGATCTCCTTGTGGTTGGCCACAGTGCACAGGTAGCAGAGCAGATTGAGTTTGGCCCGCAAGGCAGCTGTGCTCTTCTCAGAGGTGTCCAGCTGGGAACCGACTTGTTGTAAAAACTCACACCAGTCTTGTTCCTTTAACAATATTAACTTCTCAACTGGAAAATAAACAAAGGCAAACAATTGTTTTACAAGCATAAACCTTTCATAACAAAAGTAATTTCATAAAAGTGAAGGGAAATATAAATGTGTATGTATGTATATATGGGTGTGTGTATGAATGGATATACATATATACATATATACATACACTTCAACACAGAGACACCAACAGCTCAAAGTTGGGTGATGGGAGAGGGAAGAAAAAGTCACATGATGCTTATTGGAAAGGAATAACAAGTTTGAGGTAAAGAATTAACATTTTCAGGTACAACTATCACCTTGTTATGGAAATGTTTGTTCCATTAGGTTCAGAATGAAATAAATAATCATAATTTAAAGAAGAAAAAAGAGAAACTCAACTATGGGCATAGCATTAAAAAAAAACAAAAAAATGAAAATGGCTGACTTCAGAGCCTTTTGTATTTCGCATTATTCACTTTCTAAAAAACATACAAAGCAAAAAAGCTCAATATACTGAACATGTTTGTAAGCAAAGACTAACTGGAAATGTTCAGTGGCAAACAGAAGAGGACCTGATAAATCAATAACTTATACAAAAGTAAAAATAGTTTGAGTCTTCTACTGTCATTGTCCAAAATCAAAAGTGTGAAAACATTCCAAAGTTAGCTACCTTGATATAAAAACTGTGTGAGTCTGGGCAAGTTTAATTAACCTCCCTCACCTGTACCCATTTCAGAGTTGTTTAGAGGATAAAATAAGATTAATATAAATAAAGCTCTTTACAAACTTTAAAGGCTCTATAAATGTGATCTATAAAATCTATAAAACTACTATTATTTTAACTCTATCATTAATATCCCTTTTTTTTTACTTGTGGAGCTTACATTCATTTCAATTGAACTCTATATAAAAGAGAAAGGTGGATGTCTAAAGGACATTATCCCAGGTGGATCAGTAGATAAAGCACTAGACCTGGAGTCAAGAAGACTTGAGTTCAAATTCATGTACTCAGGAAACTGAGGTAGCAAATGTTAAATGACTTGCCCAGGATCACATAACTAGTAAAAGTTGTGTGATTATAATTATGTAATAATTATTATTATCTAAAAACAAATAATTCTGAGTACTTAGTAGAAAAAAATTACATTCATAACAGAACATTCTACAATTTGAAAGGTCAAATGTCTGTTGGTAACAACCAAACTTGCAATATTAACCACCTAGGAAAATAGCTAAAAGTGAAACATTTCATTCATTCAGGAACAATTCTAAATTTTTTCTTTTTTTTCTTCCATAAAGAAACTCTCATTGAAAGAAAACTTTAAAAATAATTAAAGAGCTATACCATCGTCCACAATACATCTAACCTGAAAGTACTCTTCAAAGCTGACTTTTCCCATTTGAGCCTAGGGCCTGATTCCTAGTTGTTGCTTATCCTATATTTTCATAGAGGACCAATGACCAATCAAGGGATGATTCTTGTGTGCATAAACTCTCCATTCCAGAGGCATCGAAGTTGGTAGCCTGGGAAGCAGTGGAAACCCTTGGCTACTTCCATGGCAGACCAAGCTCCAAGCTCCACAGTGCCTACTTCATTTGCTTTTGTGGCTATTAGAACACACCTTTATTATCCATCCAGACACATTCTTGGGGTAGACATCCCCCTAATTCACTGACAGATTTGAGGCCAACCTGCTTTTAGCCTGCCTGCTGAGGACACTGTATATGCAGTAGTTTCTTGGAGCCACAGGTTTATATGTGAATGAATCAAGTAGACACCAAAGTGGGATGGACAGCCTTGAAAAGGACTCAGAAATTGTTGGTGGGGTTGTGAACGTATCCAACTGTTCAGGAGAACAATCTGAAACTATGCCCAAAGAGCAATAACATTGATCATACCCTCTGACCCAGAAATTCCAGTGGGAAAAGTTCCATGTTCCAAAATAGTCAAAGCAACTCTTTTAGTAGTGGCAAAGAATTGGAAATTGAGGAGATGCCCATCAATTGGGGAATGGCTGAATAAGTTATGGTATATGAACGCTATGGAATATACTATTGTTCTATAAGAAACCATGAATGGTCAGACTCTAGAGAAGGATGGGATGAATTACAGGAGTTAATGCTGAGTGATGGAAGCCGAACCAGGAAAACTTTGTACACCTTAACAACAACATTGTGAGTTGATCAGACTTGATGGATATAGCTCCTCTCAATAGTTCAGAGAGCTAGGACAACCTTAGAAGACTTTCTAGGGACAATGCTATCTCCATCCAGAGGAAGAAAAACAAAACAAAACAAAACAAAAAACCCTACATAATCTGATTGAACACTATATTCACCTTTTATAAATTTTCTCTTATGTTTTCCTTTCCTACCTCATGGTTTTCTTTTTTTTCCTTTAATCCTAAGCACTCATGCAGAAAACGACTAATCCATAAACATGTCAAACAAATGTATATGTAGAATATTCACCAGACTGTTTGTCACTGAGGGTGTCAGGAAATTATGTAACTTACAAAATTGCATATGCATATGGATGAATGTTGAAAAACTTTCATATCATATAATTGGAAGAATAAAATTAAAATATCAGTTGGGGGAAAAAAAAGAAAGAAAATGGCTCACCAAAGCCCTCACCAGAGGTTTTAGTCCTCCTTGAACAAATCATACAACCCTGGTACAAAGTAAGTACTTAATACTTGTTGACTTGTTGAATTTTTATAAGAAGGAAACTTTATTTGGAAAGTCATCAGGAGAAGCAAAAAGATATTAGTCATCCATCATTATATATGGGTATAAGAGGAGGAAGAATGCTATCTACCACCCTATGGAGAAATGATGGATTAAAGAGGCAGAATGAAATGCAAATCTGCACATGGCCAATATGGAGAATGGTTTTGCTAGACCATAAATAAATGTTTTTTGTTTTCCATTTTTTCCCGCTTGAAAAGAATAGGAGAGGGGCAGCTAGGTGGCGTAGTGGATAAAGCACTGGCCTTGGAGTCAGGAATACCTGGGTTCAAATCCGGTCTCAGACACTTAATAATTACCTAGCTGTGTGGCCTTGGGCAAGCTACTTAACCCCATTTGCCTTGCAAAAAAAAAAAAAACCTTAAAAAAAAAAGAATAGGAGAAAGAAAATATAAATACAGGCCAGGATCCAGCTGAACTTTTCTAATATTTCCCTCCAAATAATATCTCATCAAATTTTGGAATGGCAGAGCCAACAAAAGGCCAAAGGAAGCCATTTTTCCAGCCTAAGACAACTGATGAGGGCTATAGGTACAGTCTGTAACACTGCAGTGCATGCAGGCTCAGGGCATATCAGGAAAGCCATTGCTGGGGGTCTTGGAGATAGCCACATCAGCAGGCAGCAGCTTTGGAAGCTCTCAGCCTAGAGAGATGGCAAGAGGGTCAGACAATTGGTCAGAAAGAGATTACAGGGTACCCCTTGCTGACACTGGATGCAGCTGGCCCTGATTGAAAACTCTATTACAAGGACGGAGAGGAAAGCAAGCTTATGATCAGTTCCACTGGAGAAGGGGTCTTGGTCCCACTTTGAGAGTCAACAAGCACACTAACATTTGAGACTATAGGAGAGCAGGAGCCCTTGTGGGGTAAAGACCAAAGCACAGATCAGAATATCAGTGACCACAGCTCTCCCAAGATCACACCAAAAACCTGAAGACCCCCCCAGAACTGGCTCTCAAAACACAAGAACAAAAAAGTTCAAAACTTGGCACAATTCCTCTCCACTTCCAGGTGACCAGAGACTTTAATATAAAATTTAAAGTCAAGAAATGGCCTAGAATATTGCAAACTGCAACAAAAAAAAAAAAATAACTTAACCATAAAAGTAACCTGAAAGACTTAGAAGAAGATAACAATTTGGCAACAGCTTTAAAAGCAAAACCTCAAAGAAGAATCCTTAATTGGACTCTAAAGTCAACAAGAATTCCTAAAAGAGTAAAAGAAATAAAAGAGTTCTAGAGGAAAAATTGAGAAAAGAAATAAAAATAATGCAAGAAAATTATTTTTAAAAAGAATTAATAATTTGATAAACAAGGCACAAAAAATAGTTAAGAAAAATAACCTGAAAAAACAGAACTGGCCTAATGGAAAAAGAGGCACAAAAGCTTACTGAAGAAAATAATTACTTAAAAATTAGAATTGGGCAGCTGAAAGCTAATGACTCCATGAGACATACAGAAACCAAAAAGAAAAAAATCCTAAAGAATGAAAAATATACAAAAGAAATACTTCATTAGAAAAAACCATTTGATATATATGTAAAAAAAATATTTAAAGGACTTTTTTGTGGTGGCAAAGAATTAGAAATTAAGGAGATGCTTGTCAATTGAGAATGGTTGAACAAGTTGTAGGATATGACTGTGATGGAGTACTACTGTGCTACAGGAAATGACAAGGGGGTGATTTCAAAAAAAAACATGGCAAACTCTATGTGAACTGATGCAAAGTGAAGTAAAAATACTGGGAAATTATTGTCATCATAAAAGCAACATTGAAATGATGATCAATTGTGAAAAATTTGACTATTCTGATCAATAAAATGATCCAAGACAAATGATGAAAGGATAATTGATGAAAAAGTGCCATCTACCTCCAGAGAGAGAAATGATAAACTCTGAGTGCAAACTGAAGTATAATTTCCTCACTTTCTTAACTTTTTTGCTTTTATTGCAATATGACTAATGTGTTTTGCATGATTTCACATGTATAACTAATATAGTGTTTATCTTCTCAGTGGGTCTGAGAAGGAGAGGGGGGGAGAAAATCTGACATTCAAAATTTAAAAAGAAAAGAATGTTAAAAATAAATATAAAAAATGTTGAAAGAAAAGGAAAAGGGGAAGTTTTGCTTAGGATGATAGACTTAACTTTTAAAAGAATATTAGAAATTATTTAATTTAACTCTTTTTCCCCCACCCTCCCCAAGGTTAAGTGATGTACCAGGCACCCCTTTGCAATGAGGTTCCCCAGCTCTAGTCCAGTACCGTTTCTATTCCCTCCAGTAACTCTAAAAAAAAAAACCCAACAAAAATATAAAAACAACCCAATACTTGCAAAGAAACTCAGAGCTTATAGTAAAAAAAGAATACAAATAAATGCTAATGAATGTTTAAAAATCTTGGGCCTGTTAGGAATGAATCACACTTGAAAATTAGAGCCTTGCCCTCACGACAAGATTTTGTGAATGTGACAGCACACTTCTCATGGATCCCTTCACCCTCTAAACTGTCTAAAATCAGAACTGAGAAAATGAGATACTCTTTAATTCTGAACTGAACCCATAACTGGCTGACCTCTATCTTCAATAACAGTAAATTCTAACAATAAGATCCTAAATAGTTTCCTCCAAAAAAAGGCTGAGGGGGGGAAGATAAAAGGAAAATGTGCTAAACTCTTGATAGACAAAGCTTTTGTTCTTATAAATAGTATTCCTGCTTCACACCTATAAAAAAAGGTGGTCTGCATAACTTCAACATAAAGACTATTTCCCTATTCCCTCCCCAAACAACTTTGTTCTTTTTCATAAAACCATATTTAATCTAAAGCAACCAGTAAGGGAGCCCATCTCAACATGCATCTTGGATTTCACTTAATGGCTCCAGTCTCCACCATATCCAATACCTCCAGAGAGGTAAGCACAGGTGTGATCATGTTACTGATGCAGAAGTATCAGGGTTAGGCTTCAAAAAGCAGATGTCCTGCTCATTTCTAAAATATACAGAGAAATTAATCAAATTTTCAAAGAAACAAGCCATTCCCCAATTGAGAAATGGTCAAAGGATATGCAAAGGCAATTTACGGATGAGGAAATCAAAGCGATCCATAGTCATATGAAAAATTGCTCCAAATCATTACTTTTTAGAGAAATGCAAATTAAAGCATCTCTGAGATATCACCTCACACCTTTTAGACTGGCCAATGTGACCAGAAAGGACAATGATCAATGTTGGAAGGGATGTGGGAAATCTGGGACACTAATACATTGTTGGTGGAGCTGTGAACTCATCCAACCTTTCTGGAGAGCTATTTGGAACTACGCCCAAAGGGCAACAAAAATGTGCATACCCTTTGATTCAGCAATACCACTACTGGATCTATACCCTGAAGAGATTATGAAAAAGGGTAAAAACATCACTTGTACAAAAATATTCATAGCAGCCCTGTTTGTGGTGGCAAAGAATTGGAAATTAAGTGAATGTCCTTCAATTGGGGAATGGATTAACAAACTATTGTATATGTATGTCATGGTACACTATTGTTCTATTAGAAACCAGGAGGGATGGGAATTCAGGGAAGCCTGGAAGGATTTGCATGAACTGAGGCTGAGTGAGATGAGCAGAACCAGAAAAACATTGTTCACCCTAACAGCAACATGGGGGTGATGATCAACCTTGATGGACTTGCTCATTCCATCAGTGCAACAACCAGGGACAATTTGGGACTGTCTGTAATGAAGAATACCATCTGTATCCAGAGAAGGACTTGTGGAGTTTGAATAAAGACCAAAGACTATTACCTTTAATTTAGAAAAAAATATTTTATTATATAATTTTGCTATCTAATACTTTTTCTTCCTTAAGGATATGATTTCTCTCTCATCTCTTTCAACTAAGATGAATGTATACCATGAAAACAATGTAAAGACTAATAGACTGCCTTCTGCGGGGGGTGGGGTGAGGGAAGCAAGAATGGGGGGATAATTTTAAAACTCAAAATAAATAAAATCTTTCTTAAACAAAGTAGACATCCTGGTCAAGTCCATGGCTCTGTCTAATATATGATATCAATTCATAGTCAATTCAGAGAATTTACCCTCACCTGATTCTAACACCAGAGCATTTCTCTGATCCATGCAGGGATTACTCTCATGTGTGGGATCCGTCTAAGCCAGTTAGAAGATATGATGATTAGATTGGCTCCAAAAAGTAATATAATTTTCTATGTATGTGTTATTTTTCCACAATAATGTTAGATGATCAAGCAATCAGGGCTTAATCATAATTAGCAAAACAGTTTACATAGAAAATGTTGTCATAATAATACATATCTGAAAGAATTTTTATGGTTTGGTAGCTATTCCAAGAACATACCTGTATATGCTGGTAAATGTAGCATTTTCACTTCAAATCTAATGGGTGGTTGTTTCATTATCTGTGTTTAAAAAAAGTTTTATGCAAAATTTTATTTGTGCTTAATATTATGAGATACCAAAGAAGTAATAATACAAAACATGCATTACAGATAAAAACAAAAATTTTATATATCAATTCACATCATTAAGTAACTGAAAAATTTGACAGAATCTAAGTTCTTTGAGAGCAGGAACTCTTACCCTTTTGTCACTTAATATCCAATGCCTAAGACTAGGTCTTATGCATGGCATGTGACTAACAAATGCTTGCCTATTAGTTGACTAATTTGGTAACTTAATTTATTAAAGACCTACTATGTGCTAGGCAATTTGGAAGACAAGGATAAGACCCAGTAGTTGTCATCAAGGGGTTTAAATCTATACCTATGGATGAAGCTGATCTCACAGACCACAAGATTCTCTATTTAGAGGCAGAAGAAACCTTGGAAGCCTCAATTTTCAGATGCAGAAATTGGGGCCTAGAGAGCTTATGTCAAGCCAAACAAGATTATCTCTATTGTTACAGCTTCAAGGATTCTTCTATAATTTTCAAATATGTTTGGGGAACACTGAAAGAAAAAGATGGTTAAGGCAGAATCTGTTTAACCAAATCAAATGTTAGTTTTTTCATAACTGAACAAATAATAAGAACGATGGGCTCTTGTATTCTCTACATCTTTTAGTCAACTGTGTTAGGATAAACATGCTTTGGACTATGGAATATGGCTTGAGAAAACTTGCTTCTTCCTATCTAATGCTAAAACATGGGGCAAGGAATTCATAATGTCCTCATTGTTTCTTTTTTATTCTCTTTAAAAATGCTATATAAAATTATAAAAATTGAAGGTTGATAAATAAAAATTTTAAAAATTAAATGCATAATTTCATAAAGCTATACATGATGAATTGAAAAATTAATTATATCAACAATGATTCAAAAATAATTTCTCAGAAGCAGGCAGGGAACAAGCAAAGATTCTTCATGGACAAGAATAATAGTCCAATACCATTATAGACACTGCCGTTGATACAGTAAGGGCTTCAAAGCTCTTTTCTACACAATTACCCCGTGAGGAGCATGAGAGCAGTGGTAGGAGCTGTAACAAAAATATCCATTTACAGATGAGGAAACTGAGTCTTTGAGAGGTTCAATGACTTGCTCCTGGTCAAACAGCTGGGAAGAATGTGTTAGGCAGATTTTGAAACTGCAACTCCTGATTCCAAAGCTTTCTTTCACTCCTACCACTACAAGTGAAGTGAAGGAGAAGAGATTTTCTAGATAGGTGAAGAAAGATAAGTGAAACAGTTAGTATAATTAGAAATGGAGGTTAAAAAAAAGTAAAAAGACAGGAAAAATAAATCATGGGAAATTATATGCATGTGAAGAAGAGCAAAAAAACCCCCAAAATGACAGGAGGCAAACAAAAAAAGTCAACAGACAGAAAGGGGAGCTCATAGGAGCTAGATCTGGAGAGGAACAAAGATGGTGCATGTGGCACATGTTATATGTTCAAGAATGCCTATTAATTGACTGATGGATGATGGAGTGAAAGATGAATAGGAAATGACTAGATTTGAGTCAGAAAAAGAGAAGTTTGAGCAAAGAGACTGATATGTAGCCTGGAAAGAAGGAGAAGATAAGAGATAAAAGACAGAGAAAATCTGCCACATCAATAATAAGGTATGGTAGAGTATATGAAAATATTAGATAAGACACTGTAGACAGGACAGGAAACAAATTAGGAAGAGATGG
The DNA here is from genome assembly GCF_037893015.1 of Macrotis lagotis. Taxonomy (NCBI): domain Eukaryota; kingdom Metazoa; phylum Chordata; class Mammalia; order Peramelemorphia; family Peramelidae; genus Macrotis; species Macrotis lagotis. Next base: position 44,445,111 of record NC_133664.1, read on the forward strand.
GGTTAGAAGCAAAAATCAAGGATGTGGAAGAAAAGTACCTGAGTAATGCCACCAGAAGGCTGTTCATACCTAAGTCAAGACATACTGTGTCCAAAAGTATATTGTTTACATTTTTGTCATACCTTTGGATTATCGATTATTGGGGTCACAATGAGGTCAGCATCAGTGTAGATGAGCTCCTTCATTCTGGACGCTATCTCCTGCTGAGATAAATAAGGATTTTTCACCTGGAAAAAAAAAATACAATTATTCGAGACTTCCCTCAAATTTGAGAAATTAAAAGCTTTTTGAATGATGTCTATCAGAATGTAACTGCAAGCAGTATTAGATTAATGAAAGTTTAAAACAAGTCAAATAGTTTTCCACTTCTGCAAACACTGTGAAGCAATGCTTTCCTTTTCTGGTATCACACAGTGCTAAGATAAAAATCAAAATTTAATGGAAGCTTCCATGGAAGCTTCGCTACATCTTCTTCATCCCTACATTCCTCTCCAAAGGCCTCTACAGAAAACTGGGCTTTCCACTGTCAGAACACTAATCTAGCTCACTTACTCAGCTTAACTTTTCTCAATCAGTTCTTTCTCTGCTAACTTTAGGTCACAAATGAGGTTAGCAATTTCAAAATTAGCAAAAATGTTCATCATAAAGCTGTGAGAAAGGGAAATTTCTGATCCTACAAAGAACACAAAAGAAAACTACTAGTACTAACCCTAGGAGGAAGGCCTGGTTTCTCTCTCCAATTATGTCACAACCTTTGGCAAATTCCAAACTTCTCCTCTCTGGTTTCAGCTCACTCTTCTTCAAATGAGGGCAGACTAAATGACCTCCAAGTTTCCTTCAAATGTCACTATTCCAAGGTCGTAGCACACTTAAATATTTGGATATACTCCGAGTGACACGAAGTTTTGTTTTTTATTATTTCCTAACTTAAAAAAAGGATCTTGTCTTTTACTTATTTTTTTTGCAAGGCAATGGGTTAAGTAACTTGCTTAAGGTCACTAGCTAGATAATTATGAAGTGTTTGAGGCTGGATTTGAACTCAGGTCCTCGTGACTTCAAAGTTGGTACTCTATCCATTGTGCCATCTAGCTGCCCTAGATCTGTCTTTTAGAACCTGAGCTGTTATTGCTTATTTACAATACTGTCTTCATTACAGAAGTGATCTTCTATGCCTCCTCTTGATGCAGAGAATTATGAATACGGGAAAAATTGAAATTAGAAACAAATTTGTAATCTTTTATGCTATTAAATTTTGTTAAAGTGTAAAATGTTATCTGCTCCTGAGATGTAAATGGATTCCTATTGTTCCATTGTTAAATGTAAAATTTGTAACATCTCCTCACTCCCAACCTACAACTTCCAACCTTTTTACCTGGTTTTGGTCAAATAATGGGGGGGGGGGGTTCCCCCTTCCTCTCAGTACACAGATAATGGGCAATACCATAAAAACCTGGCCTAAACTACTCTCGTGGCCACTGCCCTCCATGTCCCAGTCAGCTCCCCCTGGCTGTCTGTCTCCCAAGCAACCTCACCTAACCTTTTGTTATTCAGTTTTTAATCTATATACTTTGTAGCAATCTATAATAAATCCTTAGCAAATTTAAATCCCAGGGGGAACATGAATTCATTCACTATACAAGGTCTCTCGATCTCTATTGGAGACCCCAATTCTCATCCATTATACTCTCACTAATTCCAAAATCCACTAAAGAAGAGAAGGTTGTAAATCTCCTATAACCACCTAGAAGAACAGAGTCAACTTCTGAATACAGGAATAATCTTCCATTGTTGTGCATCACCTTATTTCAGAGATCATGCTAGTGCAGGTAGACGCGATAACTTTTACTTGATTCCTTAAGTAGCTTGTGCTAGCTCCATTTCTACAGTGAGATATTTTGAAAGATTCATTTCATAAGTTAACAGATTTTTTTAAGTTTTATTTTTATTAAAGATATTATTTGAGTTTTACAATTTCCCCCCCAATCTTACTTCCCCCCCCCCCCCAATGGAAAGCAATCTGTCAGTCTTTACTTTGTTTCCATGTTGTACCTTGATCCAAATTGGGTGTGATTTAAGGAAGAGACAAGAAGTCTAAGAGGTAACAAGATCAGACAATAAGCTATGTTTTTTCCTAAATTAAAGGGAATAGTCCTTGAACTTTGTTCAAACTCCACAGCTCTTTATTTGGATACAGATGGCACTCTCCTTTGCAGACAGCCCTAAATTGTCCCGGATTGTTGCACTGATGGAATGAGCAAGTCCATCAAGGTTGAACATCACCCCCATGTTGCTGTTAGGGTGGACAGTGTTTTTCTGGTTCTGCTCATCTCACTCAGCATCAGTTCATGCAAAACCCTCCAGGCTTCCCTGAATTCCCGTCTCTCCTGGTTTCTAATAGAACAGTAGTGTTCCATGACATACATATACCACAGTTTGCTAAATCATTCCCCAATTGAAGGACATTTACTTGATTTCCAATTCTTTGCCACCACAAACAGGGCTGCTATGAATATTTTTGTACAAGGGATGTTTTTACCCTTTTTCATCATCTCTTCAGGATATAGACCCAGCAGTGGTATTGCTGGGTCAAAGGGTATGCACATTTTTGTTGCCCTTTGGGCATAGTTCCAAATAGCTCTCCAGAAAGGTTGGATGAGAAGTTAACAGATTTTTAATATGAAAAAATAAAGTTTTCCATTACTGATACTGGTAACAATTATAACTACAATTATGAAACACAGATACAATTAACCTACCACTTTGAAAAACACTAGTTCATTCTTCTTCTATGGATAACTGAATGAACTCATTAGGGTTCTGCAGTGAAACATTTATGAAGTAACAGTACATTTGACAAAATAACAAGAAATGCTTCTTAGATTCACAATCTATACCAAAAGATCATCTAACTGCTACAAACCTATAAATAGTTCTAAAATCTATTCCCTATTCCTTTGTGCATCTGTGTAAAGAAAAAGGTTTCTTTCCCATATTTATGCTCACCTCTACTGGAGAAGTCTGCAGGGCTGGGTTATGGGCTGCCACGTCAGAATGGGCTAATCCCACGGCAGTGCTGGTTCTAGGAGTAGGGCGAGAACTGAAAAAGAAACACCAATCCCAGCTAGTAAATTGGATTTCATAATATAGATTTTCTATCTTTAAGCTCATAAAAGATTGCTCTCTAGGTCATTACACTCCAGCCCTAGGACAAAACTAATGCAGAAGTTTTTATGTCTTCATGATTTTATATTCTCTCACTCTCACCAGCCTAGCAAGAGGTCAAATACTAAAGAGTCCAAGGAGGGACCATCTGTAGTGATAAAACAAAGCCAGACCCTCTCCCCTTTCTGGAAGAGAGGTGACATACAATAATAACAAAAGCACTCAACTGGGTCACCCTGAGTTCAAAAAATCCTGCCCTTGCTACTTTACAAGATGCGTGATTTGGGGAGGAGGGGCAGAAATAAAGCTTTAGTTCAAGTCTGCCTGGCCTTGGAGAATTCATTACCTCTTTGCTGACCTCAGTTTCTTTACCTACAATATGAGGTGATTGGATTAAGTGGTCCAATTTATAAGGTTAAAAATTTTAATCTGAAAAGGATCTTTAGGGATCAAATCTGATAACCAGATTCTTATAGCTCTGACATTCTATTCATTCAAATCTCCCACTTGATCCTGATGTGCTTCCAGACTTTGCTTGATGGTTTAATAAATATAAAGTGGAATTGAAATGAAAGGAATCGCATCTTTGTGAACTGGTCTCCAGTTTCTGCTTATAGACCTCAAGTGATGAGGAACTCATGCCTCATCGAGATGGGGATAGGATGGAAGGGATGAAATGGAAGGATTTGGGGAAGGGGATGGAACGGGGCTGAAGAAACCAACCAGCAAAGGCTTATTCACTGAATACAGAAATGATCATCACTTAGGTACAGAAGCCTCCAAGGTGGAAGCAGGAGCACAAAGGAGCCATTCCTTCTGCAGGACAAAATGCAGGAAAGCAGGACAAAGACGTTTTTTTCTGTTGTGGTGAGGGAGAAAGGAAGGGAGTGGCAGTAGCCAGAGTCTCTCCCTCTTTTCCCCCTTCCAATTCTGTCTGTGGCTTGGCCTGTACTTCAGGGAGAGAGGGGAAAATAAGGAATGAGGCCAGGTAGGAGAGGGAAGCATGGATTCAGTCAAGGGGGAAAGGACACATTCCATTTTACACGGGCTGCTACAAAATGAGAAGAATCTATGGAAAGAACCCTACAATGTCAGAGATGGAAGGAACAAATGAGGAATCCCAGACCTGGGGGAGTGGGAAGAGGACAGGACTTGGAACAGACAACTTTGGAGTTTGGAGAATATCCCTAGGAGAGATAATGCCAAAGCTAGAGATGGGGGGGAGGGAAGGGTTGAAGTTGGGAGGGACCTGAAAATGGGGAGATCAGAGCTGGGAAGGGTCAAAGGCAGGAAGAACCTTAGAACATGAAATATCTGAGGTCTTAAAATATAGAAATCTCCAAGCCGAGAGGGACCTTGGACCAGAGAAGGCTAAAAAAAGTAAATTCTAGAGTTAGGAGGGACCCCAAAGTCATCCAGTCAACCTCCTCATTTTCTAGATGAGAACACTGAGGCTCACAATTTGTGCCAAGCTTCACAGAATGTTCAGGATAGAGTCAGTCTTCAAAGTCAATCCTGTTGGCTCCCAGCCCAATAGGCTAAATTGCCTTCCCAAATGTCTCAGGGTAAGAGCTGTCAGGGAAAGCCCCTGGAGACCAGGTCACAGACCTAAGGGAAAGCAGGTCTGGGCCCCTCTGAAACCATACCCTCTTCACTCTCACTGTCCACCTGCATGACCTCTCGGCTTGGGTCAAACCAATCCTTCTACCCTGGGAGGTTCAATGAGCAGTATAAGTGATTTTCATTCCCCTGACTAGTCCAGGGGACCTCAGATTCTTGCTTCCCTTCCTGATTTCTCCATCTGTTCATTTAGGGAAAGGGGAGAAAGGAAACACAAACACAATTTCTAATCTAATCAGCCCTCCTCTGCCTAATTGCCATACTCCTGGATGTCCTGGAGAGAAGGCAAGGGGAGCAGATATCAAAATAATGACCCCTTTCTAAGCTAGGTCCTACCCAGAGGAAGACACAATGAACAGGATGGGAATAAAGAGACTTCAGAATGATGCAGAGATTTATGCATGTAGAAAAACTAGAATCAGAAATAAATTCTGTATTCTTTTGATGCTGTTAAAATTTGAGAATCATGTTAAGGATGTGGAAGGATCTTTGTTTTTGAGATTTAAATGGACACCTATTATTTCATTATTTAATGTAAAATTTGTATCCTGTCTCATCATTTCCAACCCCCAGACTTCAACTTTCTATCTGGTTTCCTTCACATGAGGAGGGTGGGGGAGGGATTTCTTCTTTTGCCCTGAATGGCCAGATAAGGAACAAGGCTATCAAATCTGGGCTGAACCTCTGATTGGGCCAGTTCTCTCTGACCCAGTCAGTTCTCTCTAGCCTTTTGATATTCACCCTGTCCTAAAAGTGCTCATTGACCCTTCCAGAGGAAAAGTTTTTTACCAGTTTACTTTGCTTATATTTTATATCAAAAATCTTGAGCAGTTTTAAAATCTCAGAGAGTACATGAATTTCTTTCAGTGATCCTTGATTTCTTGGCTACCACAAATTCTATCTTTAATTGATAACCCCAAAAATCCCAGTGGCAACAAGACGACCCATTCTCCCACAGATATCTCCTTCATGCTCACTGTCATACTGTATAAAATGTAAGTCACTGTCTTATCTCCCTCATTTATTTGCAACCTCTCAAGGGTCAGAGCTATCTTCTTGATTATTCGTCTTCTGCCTCACACTGTCTGAAACTCCACAATTAGATTGACTCTTTTGGGTTAAGCATCTTCCTCCTTGGAAGGAGATGAAAGAGTTTGAGAATCAGAGTCAAGAAACCCGGATTCAAATTCCAAAGCTGTACATGGGATTTTTTTAAATTTAATTTTTAATTTTATTTATTTAAGGCAATGAGGTTAAGAGTGACTTGCCCAAGTGACTTGCCCAAAGTTACACAGCAAGACAATTATTAAGTGTCTGTGGCCAGATTTGAACTCAGGTCCTCCTGACTCCAGGGCTGGTGCTGTATCCACTGTGCCATCAAGCTGTCCCTGCATATGGAATTTTTTTATCAGATCCTGGCCATGTAATGGAAGTTGATTCTGACTCTACCCTTGTGTCTGTGGGATCCTGAGTAAATCACTCCAAATTCTAGCGTCCACCAGCTGTCACTATCTCTTATTTAACTAAGAGACAGAGAAGACAGTTGGGTATAGAAATCTATCTTACCTAGAAGAAAATAGGAGAGGAAAGGGATGGAAGAAGAGGGATGGGGGGTGAGGGGGGATGTAGGTGATAGAAGATAGGGAAGAGGGTAGTCAGATACACTTTTGAAGAGGGATGGTGTGAAAAAAGAGAGAGAACAGAATAAATGGGGGTGGGGGAATAGGATGGAGAGAAATACAGCTAGCAATAGCAACTGTGGGGAAAAAAATATTAAAGCAAATTTCTCTGATGGACTTGTGATAGAGAATGCCATCCATCCCAGGGAGAGAGCTGATGATGTCTGAATATAGACTGAAGCACATTTTTTCCCCTCACTTTGTTTTTCTTGAAATTTCTCTTTCTTTATGTGTGTATGTGTGTGTGTGTGGGGGGGGGTATGTTTACTTTGGCAACATGACTTATTATAGTTATGTGTTTCATGGCTGCAGATTTTTAACCTATGCCAAGTGGCTTGCTTTCTCAGGGGGGAGAGAGTGGGAAGAAGGAAGAGAATTTGGAGCTCGGGGTTTTGGAAGTAAGATGTCAAAACTTGCTTTTGCATGTAGCCGGAATAAAAAAAATAAATAAATAATTTTTAAATGGGGGGGGGCCATTATAAGGCAGAGATTCAGCACCAGATAGTACTGGGCTTAGAGCCAAGAGATTTGAGTTCCAGTTCAGTTTCTGATACTAACTGTATGACTATGTTCATGTCGTCTTTATTTCCACTTCTGTAAAATGGGGATCACAGCAATTACTGTACTAATTAATTCTGAGGAAAATTGTCCAGAAAGAGCTTGATGAACTTGAATGTATTGGAGGATATAATGCTTGTGATGAACTAACAGACTCCAAGAGCAGAAAAGAGAGGGAGATGGAAAAATGAGAGGCAAAGGAGAGAGAGTCAGAGATTAGCTAAGGGAGATCAGAGGCAGCCTTCCTAATGAATGCCCTTTCAATGCTGGAAGAATTCTCCTAGCCTCCCCACCAAAACTTGTCTCTAGACAAACTTCACAATAAACCAAAAAAAGAATATGTTTCAATTAGTGTTTATTTATAATTTTGAATATAAAACTAGAAGCAAGGAATTAAATTCCTGTATAAGCTTTCAAACAGTTTTTTATAATAAGAACTGTATGGAGTATTGTATTAAATTCTTTTCTGCTTTTTCATTTTACATACCTGAGCAGAAATATAGATTCATTCAACTGACCACTTCCAAGAGCACTCTTGGGCCGCAAGTCAGCTGGGTTTTCTGTGACAAGAAAGCAACCTGTTATTAACACCAATAAAGGAACAACAACAAATCATGAATAAAGTCTAAGGCTGTGATATAAAGGCTGCCCTACCTTGCAAATGAGGCATAATTAGCCGTGGCAATCTTAGAGGCTTTTATGGACATAAAATCTTACCTAGTTTAAAAGGCTTGTTAAATTGTTGACTGATGTTCAGCCCTGTTGTCTGTACATTCTCTTTGGCTTTCAATACTTTGTCACATTCTTCAGGTAAGGAATATTCCATAATTTTTCTGCTTGTCAATAAAAGAAACCAGTTTATAATAATCCATGATAAAACTATTTTTAAAATGTCTATAGAAAGTTTGGGAAAGGGCATAACTAGCTGCAAAAAACCATGAGCAAATCCCATCCTTTCTCTGACCCTCAGTTTCTTTATCTGTACAATGAAAGTTTTGATCCTGAACCAACCAAAGAATCCCTAAGGAATCCCTAACATTTCTATGATGCTATATGATTAAACTCAATATCTCAGTATGGTAAGAATTTAGAAAGGGAAAATTTTGTTAAAAATTGTAAATGACTAAAAGAAAGTATTTTCACTGAAAAAAGTTATCATGAGTATATGTGTTGCTTTGTTTATTTTTTGCTTTTGAAAAGGACCAAGGACATCACAGGGTGACATCCTGACTTGCACATGAACTGTATCTAAGTGACACAGAGCTGCACAAAGTCATCAACCTCATTCTTTCTTTCAGAGACATATGTGTATATATACAGACATGGTGCTTGAATATAGAGATATTGAGATATAGGTATCTATGTATATGTATATACAACACACACATATAAAACACACACACAGAGGTTCAGAGAATTAAGGAGGGAGTGTTTACATATATGCATATAGGTACACACATAGAGACTCTCTCTCTCTCTTTCTCTCTCTCATTTTCTCTTTTTCTTTCTCTCTGAACAACATCAGTCATGTGGCACCAGTGGTAAGCTCTAAATTTCTCTTTAAGAAATCACATATAATATGATCATTAGAAAATGCTTACAAGGCACTCAAAGGTCAAAGGATCATGGATCAAGCTCTAGAAGGAGCCTCGAGTCTAATCTCTCATTTTTATCTACTAGGAAACAGAGGCCCAGAGAAGTTAAATGATTTGCCCATAGTTCACACAGCAAAATAAATCAGTGATTCCTCTTGACTTTTTATTTTTCAAAATCAAGTCTCAATAATAAGGAATACAAAAATTACTTAAATTCACAATGGGATAAAAGTAAGGTTAAAATGGCTCCTAATATTCAGTACAATGTTCTAATCACATTAAAAAAATATCAAATCAATTAAATATGGAATACTTCTAACGTAAAAAAGTAAAAAAAAATCTCACTGACAACTCTTGTCAGAATATTCTTAAACATAAGAGATCTTGATCTACAATTACATCAGAGAAATTCTTCCACAACTTCTGTATACAAAAACCAAAATCCCAATTATACTAACAGCTCAAAACCTAAGGAAAAGTTAATTCTCACAAATACCCTATTCTAAAATATTGTATGAAGAAACCAAACATAACCTAAAAGGAGTGCCCCTAAGTTGCTTTTCCCTTTATTCTTTTTTAAATGTCATTTTATTTTTTCAATTACATGTAAAGCTAGTTTTTGCAATATTCATCCTTTTGCAAACTTTTGGGGTCCACATTTTTCTACCAAACTCCTCCTCCCTGGGACAGCCAGTAATCTGATATAGGCTATATATTATATGTGTACAGTCATGTTTAACATATTTACATATTGTCAAGTTCTGAAAGAAGAATCAGAATGAAAGAGAAAAGAAACACAAAAAGAAAAATAAAAACACTAAGTTTTAAAAATTGAAAACAGCATGCCTTGGTCTGCAGGCAGACTCCAAATGTGAATGGCATTTTCATCACAACTGTCTTAGAATTGTCTCTGATGGCTTAACTGCTGAGAGGAACTATTTTCATCATAGTTGATCATCACACTATGTTGCTGTTAATGTGTTCATTGTTCTCCTGGTTCTGCTTACTTTACTCAGCATCAATTCATGCAAGTCTTTCCAGGTTTTTCTGAAGTCTGGCTGCTCATGTTTCTTACAGAATAATAATATTCACCATATTCTTTTATCACAATTTATTCAGCCAATCCCCAAGTGATGGGGATTGTTTCAATTTCAAATTGTTTTCCACCACAAAAAAGAGCTGCTATAAATATTTTTGACCATCTGGATCCTTTTCCCTTTTTTATGATCTCTTTAGCAAATAGATTTAGTAGGGGGATTATTGGATTAAAGGGTATGCACAGTTTTTTATTGTTCTTTGAGCATAGTTTCAAATTGCTCTCCAGAATAGTTGGATCAGTTTACAACTCCAACAGTGTATTAGCATCCCATTTTCTTATGTCCCCTCCAACAAAAAAGGAAAATGATCAATCTCATAAATGTGAGGTGGTACCTCAGAGATGTTTAAGTTTACATTTCTCTGAACAATAATGATTTAGAACATTTTTTCATATGACTGTAGATGGCTTTAATTTCTTCATCTGAAAATTGCCTGTTCATATCCTTTGATCATACAGCAATTGGAGAGTTTTTCATTTTGATCCTTTCTAATGGAGAAGTAATATCACCATTAACATTTTGGTATATATGAATGAGTTATTTCTATCTTTGACATCCTTGGAGTATATGTCTAACTTACTGAAATCTCCAAGTTAAAGAATGTGGCTGTTTGAATCACTTTCTCAGGCAAATTCCAAATTTTTTTTAATTAGATAGAGTTAGGTGGTGTAGTGAATAAAGCACTGACCCTAGAGACCAGCCCTGAACCTGAATTCAAATGTGACCTCAGACACTTAATAAATGCCTAGCTGTGTGACCTTGGGCAAGTCACTTAACCCTCACTACCTTAAATAATTAATTTTTTTAAAAAGATAATTGTGTAGTTGAGGCTGCCATGATATTGCCCGTGGCCTTTATGCATTGTCTTACCTATTTTAGTAGGAAAAAAAAGGGAATTATACCAAAAGTCAATAAAACTGTGCATACTTCTTGATCCACTTATTAAAAGAAGTGCTCAAAGGTAATCCTGTTCATCCTTCTCATGTTCAGCTAAGGATGGATATCGTTTTCTGTACAAAGAAATGCACATACTAATGGACCAATTCTACAGGTTTTCTATCCAACTTAATACTATTGTCTGAACACTAGGCATTTTGTCCACTTATTTTTTCCAATGTGGAGAGCTCAGTTTAACTCTTTTTGTAAAGAAAATCAACAAAATATATAACTGGAAAAATGGTCTGACAAGCATATGACAAGAGGGACAAATAATCAATGATTATGTATATCCAACAAGAGAATTAGTGGAAGGCCTGTAACATATTGGGTAGATGCTCTGTGAAGGATTTATGAGAAGATCTGGACAAGAGACACATAGAATGAAATGGCATATTATCCATGCAATTCTGTAAACTCAAAATGGATACAAGAGGGAGTAGCTAGGTGGTGCAGAAGACAGAGCACTGGCCTGCAGTCAGGAGTAACTGAGTTCAAATCCAGCCTCAGACATTTAATAATTACCTAGTTGTGTGGCCTTGGGCAAGCCACTTAACCCCGCTGCCTTGCAAAAACTTAAAAAAGATGGATACAAGACCTTAATATTAAAGGTCATATGAATAAAAAAATTAGAAGAAAATAAAAAATTAGAAGAGAACCAGGTACTAGATCATATACTATGATTAAAGCTATGACTAGTGGATCAATTCTTAATCGAAGGAAGGTTAAAGTTAGTCACAAAAGTAAATGTTTCATTTTGATTAAACAAAACAGAAAACTTTTACCCAGATAAAGTCTCACACAACTGGGATAAGAAGAAAAACTGTAAAGTGAAGGGAAAAAGAAAACCTCTTCATCAAATATCTATAAAAGAGTCTAATAGGCAAAATTAAGAGAACTTATAGAAATGTGCCACCAAGAGCCATCATGAAAAAAAATTCTCAAATAAAAAAAAACGAGCTACAAACTATTAAGAACAACATGAAAGAATATTCCAAATAGCTAATAAGACAAACACAAATCAAAATAACTCCACGGTTTTATCTCATACCAACAAATTGACAAAGATGACAAAAGATGGAAATCACTGATATTGGAGGGGCTATGGTAAAAAGGCAGGTTTTTGATAATGAAGCTGTGAATAGTTCAACCATTCTGGAAATTAATTTGGGATTTGCCTGAGAAAGTGATTCAAATAGCCACATTCTTTAACTTGGAGATTTCAGTAAGTTAGACATATGCTTCAAGGATGTCAAAGATGGAAAGAACTTATTCATATATACCAAAATGTTAATAGTGATATTACTTCTCCATTAGAAAGGATCAAAATGAAAAACATAAGGAAATACTACTGGATGACTTACAAAGTGAAAAGAAAAACAATCTATCCAATGAATAAAAAAATTTAAACCAAAAATCATGTAATTATAATAACAAGTTTGGTCTTGAAGAAGAAAGAAGAGAAAACAACCATTTCATTGAAGAAATGAATTACAGATGTGTGAAACAGTATATTGTTTAGAACGTATTTTATAGAGACATCAGTACAGATAAAGTATGGGCGAAGATATTCTTCCAATGATGCAGAATACAATCCTTTTTCCCCCTCTCTTTTGTTTAAACTTAATTAAAATCTCTTGTTTTTTATATCACCTTTAATATCTCCTTCATTTTCCAATATTTCTCTCTCTTTCCCCACCCAAAGTGTCATCATCTCCTATAACGGGGGGGGGGGGGGGGGGGGGGGGGGGAGGACAAGAAAATCAGCTTAACACACCTAATACATCAAATGAGTCTGATGATAGATGAGAAGATGGATGGAATGACACACAGAAAGACAGATAAAACAGATGACAGATCTATAAGAAAATTCTGCAAAAGAGGCAACTTTTCAGCCATGTTCAGTGTCAGGGACATTGAGAAACTAAAAATGTTTATTTAGAATCACACAACCAGAATGAATCAGCTATGGGACTCCAATCCAGCTTCTCCATACAAACATATTTTATTGAATTTCATTAGATACATCCAATCCATGGCACAAAGCCCACTCCTATATATTAACTTGGTGGGGGGGCAGAAATCCCAATCTCGGTCAGAGATGTCGTCTTCATGGTCATATCCTCTCTTCCTGTGACCTCCTCTGACAAAAACATCCTTTATCCCCTAAAGTATTAGTTTCTAGCTCAGGACTTCTGGGTTCCTTCAAGCATTATCACTTGTCTCCTCTTGAATTATTTATTTGTAATCCCCACAGTACATTGCACATTCCCTAAGTTTTTGATTAAGAAGACAAAAATGGTAATTAGGTCTCTCTGAAGCATGAATTTTAGTAGCAGAAAGCCAAATCACAAATGTAAATGCCTTCTAAGTAGAGAGTATAGATAGGAAAATCCACATGAACATTCCAATAGTTCTGTGAACTCATTATTTCACATGTTCCCTCTTCTAAGACTGGACCCCCAGGTGTGGTTCATCATCATGGATTTCTATCAATTCTTCAATGCACTAGAGGCCTTTCCTTTGATACAGTTTCCTGTGCATCTTCCTCTTGTTCCCCTCAGTGCTGGATTCTTTCTCAATTCAGATGAAGCCCCATGACTTCTTCTGGGGGTGTCAGCTGCCACTGGTTTCCCCTTATCCTGACTCTTTGCCACAGCCTTTGGAGCTCTATGGTTGCTCTCTCCTCCTTCAATCTTCCCTCTGCAAACTATGGGGTCCCTTCTTAACAGAAGCATCTTCTCTCTCAAGTCTGTGGTCCAGGAGCTTCTCCCTCTGCCGTAGGAGGAAGAGCCCTACCCAACTTCTTCTGGTCCATCCTCAGGTTCCCATTGTCTAAGGGAAATTAAAGCATTACTGAAGGAAAGAGATTTTTTAATAGCTCCAGATTCCAATTAACTTTGCCATCAGTTAATTTCTTTCTTTGTAAGTGGGAAGTAAAAATCTAGCATAACTCCTTCTCTCTATTTAGTTAAAAATAAAAATAGTAGAAGAAAACCTGTAAGCTAATAAAATAATTTTAAGATATTAAGAACTTAAATCTCAGGCAAACTACTCCTACATACGTAGTTTTGTTTTCTCTGTTGATTATTTACCTATCTTATTATTGACTAGAATTCTACTAAACTCATCAAAAATCTTAAACCAGACAACCTCTTAGAAGGTGAGACATATATGATCCCTATGACATATTATTTAACCACCATGGAATAGAAAACATTTGAAACATTTTATAAACTTTTAAAATGTATATAAACACCAGCTATGTTAACCAATTAGCTATTTTGAACAAATGCAGGTATTAAATTAAAAATCTAAGTTTATTGAACCAATAATTTGGTTACGTTCCCACTGATGCTGTTGGACAAGATACTATCTGTGGCAACTAATGGTGAAATAAATATGCAGAGGGCAGCTAGGTGGTGCAGTAGATAGAGCACCGGCCCTGGAGTTAGGCATACCTGAGTTCAAATCCGGCCTCAGACACTTAATAATGACCCAGCTGTGTGACCTTGGGCAAGTCACTTAACCCCATTGCCTTGCAAAAACCAAAAAAAAAAATTAATATACAGGACTGTTTTCTCCTTTCTCTTAAAAATTCCCATGGCAGTTAAGTTACTCAGGTTTTTTTTTTTTATTATTAAGTGTCTGAGCCCAGATTTCAACTCAGGTACTCCTGACTCCAGGGCCGGTGCTCTATCCACTGCACCACCTAGCTGCCCCCAGTTAAGTTACTGTTACAAAACAATCCTCACACTGAGAAAGTTATTTTCTTTTGAACAAACACCCGTTAGCTGGCAGGTCAGTTACCAATATATGACATATCTGAAGTAGGCATAAAGGAAGAACTGAGGGAGCAAGCATTTACTAAGTGCTAACGATGGGCCAGGTACTTACCAAGCACTGTTGATAAAAAAAAAAAAAAACAATTTTATGAAAATAAAACCTGCTCCAAGAGCTCACCTTCTAATGGCAGAGCCCAGACCCAGGCAACAAGGGCAGCCAGACTGGAGGATGGAGAGAGAGAGAGAGAGAGAGAGAGAGAGAGAGAGAGAGAGAGAGAGAGAGAGAGAGAAGAGAGAGAGAGAGAGAGAGAGGCAAGATCCAGTGAGATGAATCACTATCCCCATTTTACAGATGAGGAGATAGAAGCTCACAGGAATAAATGAAGTCATCCAAAGTCACCCCATGACTGGCTATCAAAGCTGAAGGGGAGACCTGGTCTTGGTCTACAAGTCCATTCTACCCTTTTAAAGTTCACAGCTCGGGGACTTTAACATCCTTGGTGAAAAATCGTCTCTCTTTTCTGATGCTTATTTCTCCCTCTCTTGAGACAATCACTTGTATGTCCAATCTCCAAATGCTAACAAATATGTGTGAGCAGAGTCAAATCCACATAAGGGATTTTCTCTGTGTGTTTTTAGCAAGATGTGAACTATCTTTAAACACTGTTTGACATGAGGATGTCATTCACAAGGACTGAGAATGGGCTCGCAGGCAAAGACAAACAACATGGGCACAGAACACAGCTCTCATTTTCAAGTTGATTTCTCAGAGGGTCTTCTCTCTCTCTCAATGAGGATGGCAGCAACACTGGCTTCTGGCCATACACTGATCACTACTGCAGGCAAAGCCACCCCATTCACTAAGTGAATACCATCTCTAGATTCCGGTAAAGCATTTCTTCACCTATTCTAAGGGAGTCTACAAGGCCTGTGCTACAGGAGCATAACTTGAGTCTCTGTAAAGCAAATAATACTTGGCTCAGATATGAATCTCCATTAGTCACAGCTTGACCAGATAAAAGGCCCTTATTTGGATATTCACTGACAAGAAAGGAGTAAGATATAGATTATTCCCCCCCTCATTTTACAAATAAGGAAATGATGACAAACAGAGGAGATTATTTGCCAACACAGACATCAGGGTAATGACAGACAGATCCCCAACCCTGGGTTCAGTTTTCACTACACCAAATCTGGTAAAGTGTAAATCCGGATAGACTACAGGTGATCAGATCTTGTGTTTCTTTTGTAACCCCTACAAACATCAGCACATCCCATTGCTGGGCACATGGGAAATACTCAGGAATTCCCTACTGAAGGCAAATTATTCCAATGAATAAGAAAAGAAAACATAAAAAGTCATAGTTAGCCATATCATATGTGTTATGTGTAGATGTGTATATATGTATATAAATGTAGATGAATAATTATGACAACATCTGCATCTGTATACACACAAACATGTCTCATATATATTACACGTGAATATAGACATGTACACATGACACAATAAAGATTTAGATTCTATATCTCCAAACATACAAGTGCTCCATACACATGCATATGTGTGCTTGCATGTACTGTTTACTCAATATCTGAATCAACAAGTACCAGTATTCACATGCATGTTATACATACATTATAGATATGTGCATATATGTGCAAATTTACATATAAATTCCTTTCCTCTTTGCAAAGGAATATAAATTCATATTACTGTGTTAGGCAAAAATGTCATAGAATAGAGCTCAGTGATGATGCGTGCATTCACAATTACATTTCATGTAAAGAATTACATTTATAAACCCTCTTCAACAATGAACTTACATGAATCTGGCATCTTGGGTGTTTGGAGAATCACTTTCTTTTTTATTGAAAGCTTCCTTCCAAAAAGGATGTTGTAACACATCTACCCAAGTCAATCTGTCAAAAAGAGAAAAAAGACTGAAATTTGTACCAAAGTGGATTGATAATCCCCACAAGATATCCTTAATACTTGAAAGAGGTTACAAATTACATCCTGTGATTTTACCAGTGTGGGTACTCATGTAGATTGCTACTTTAATGGTGGTTTCCCTAGTTTCTGGAACCATAAAAATGTATCCCCAATGGCCACCCTTCTAGGCATGAGCCTCCAAAACAAGCCATCAATAAAGCAAGAATGAAGACTCCTCTAGCTTGGTGGAATCTCCAAGAACAAGTTCTTACAACAAGTATCTGAGTAGAACTGCAGTGTAGGAAGTTATAAATTATTTCCCCTTAAATATAAATCTAAGATTAAAAAAACTCTTTAAGATACTACCCATGTTAGGGGCGGCTAGGTGGTGTAGTGGATAAAGCACCAGTCCTGGAGTCAGGAGTACCTGGGTTCAAATCCAGTCTCAGACACTTAATAATTACCTAGCTGTGTGGCCTTGAGCAAGCCATTTAACCCCGTTTGCCTTGCAAAAAAAACCTTAAAAAAAAAGATACTACCCATGCTAAATAAACATTAATGAATAGTGAATAAACATTCTGAGAAAATATCCAGGTGTCTCAGCTGGTACAGAAAGGGACAGTTTATGCATTACAGTTCCAGGAATCAAACCAGACCAGAGTTTTAAGATCTCTAAGTGACCTATTCCAAGCTCATTGCAGTCTATAGAGAATAATTATAAATTAATGTGAATGATTTTTAAATCAGAAATGCTGTGTGTCCAGGATTGAAGAAAGGATGTATTCAAATATGTAACAGTTTTCAAGGCAGTCACATGAGAAGCCATATGTTTACTCCAAAGAGCTGTCACTATTCAAAATGTTCTGAGATCCCTCTTTTAGGAATCACCTTGAGCATCACATTGTAAGACATCACAGAGAAGGGCTTTCATTTCCTCAGTCACCCCTCTAGTTCTGAATCCAGTTTGATTATTCCCCTTATCCATAAAATGTGGTTCTAAAAACTTATGTTTTCAGATATGCCAGAATAATTAAAGCAACAAGTGGCATAAACTACCAAAAAAAGTTGAGGAATGACTGGGGGAAAAATGGTAATAGATGAAACAGTATATAGCAGAAATTCAAAGAAGCCTGTGAAAACTTGGACAAACTGATGCAGAGTGAACTGAAGAGAACCAAGAGAATACATGCAATGGCTATAATAATCAGATGAAAATATGGAAAGACAAATAAATACTGAATAATTACATGCTCAAACTTGGCTCCCTCCTCTCTGGGAGTTTTGAGGAATTTGAAAGCAGAATGCCATGTAGGCTGTTAGACACTTGCAGTTCTTACCCTAGAGTCTGTGAATTTTTCTTCATTATTATTTTGATATCTGTTCTCATTGTGATTAATTTCCCTGGTAATTCTTTGTATTTTATTCTATGAATTTAAAAACATCATTCAGGGAAAAAATCCAGAGGGCTGTCCCGGGGCCCAGAATACAAAAGTAGTTAAGAATTGATGTAGGAGAAAAACTTTAAGTTGTTAGAAAAGCAATTTGTCTTTTGGAGAAAAATGATGATGAGATTAATATTCTGCTACCTTTTATTAAGAAAAATCCTATTAATTTTATGCTTTTTAGTATTCTTTAAAGAATGTTGGATTAATAAGTTCACCATAGCCTTAAGCTTCATTAATAGAATCCCTCTGACAAAAGAAAATGGGATTTGAATTCTCAAACCATAACTCTACTTACTACTGAAACTGCCTCCATACATAAAAATAAACAGTATTATAATGGGATAAGTCATGCTTTGATGAGAAAAATGACATTCTAATTATTCAGTAAGCGAGTTTGCATATTTATGTATTACAATAGAACAGCTTGATTTTGTGGTACTGATAGCCACTTAAATTATTCCTTTAGGATGAGAACCGAGTCATTTTAAAAGTCCTTCCACATAGATTCAGGAGAGTCAATAGGACAGCTTCAACAACAGTCCAACTCTTCTTTCTACAGTTTTTCTTATAGAAACATTATAACACCATAGAGGCATCATGGAGTTCTATGATGGATTCAGCTATACTTTTGTTCAAATTATGTCCCCACTTAAAAAGATTATGCATAAAATCCTAATTTTGGAGCTGGACAGAACATTAAAATAATTAAAATATAATTAATAATTAAGTGGTTCAAACCACTTATCTTCCAGGTGAGATAAGAGGGGTTCAAAGAGGTTCAGTGCACAGGACCTAGAGCCCAGAGCTCCTGACTCCCAGACTAATGACCTTACTATAATTATTTTTGGGACAAAATGAAGCATGTGTAATTCAGGTCCTCCCTTTATCCCTGAGTGCCAACATTATAGCTTACTCATGTCCACTCTAACTCTCCTTTGCATTTAAGGGCACAAGAGTTAGATGTGTCATATCACACACACACATGAAGAATAGAGACCATATCTTTTTTTTAAATAACTCAACTTCCTCCCCCATTAAAAAAATATTTACTGAAGTGAAATAAATTAAAATGTTTTTCAGTTAACATTGTATTGCAATACAAAATTAGGTTTTCATATGGATGTTCCCCCCCAATAGAGATAACAATCCATATGAAGGTTTGAACCCCAACTCAACAATCTAGCATTTATCTGACCTAACCCTGAGAAAGAAAGGGAAATACAGTACCTGAATTCAAGAATTACAACTTATTCATTCCATTGAGGCTTGTCATAAATGTAAAGACAAAATGATTAACTTTAAATTACTCTGGCCAAAAAATACCCCTAAAAAGTAAGAAAATTTACTCTCTTTTCAGAGATAAAAAAGATCTATTTATTAAAAAATAATCTAAAGAAGCTACAGAAAAAAATTCTATATTATAAACAAAGGGGAGAGAAGAGGGGAGGAAAAAGTGTACCCACCAAAAAAATTATGAGCTTAGTAACAAAATATCTACCTTTTTTGAGGTTCTTTCTGAAGTAATCCATCAAGCAAATTAAGAAATTCAGAAGAGGCTTTAGGAAGAGAACCCTCTATAAGAAAAGTAAAATTTCAGAAATCAAAAAATTAAAATACATAAAATATAAAATCTAAGGGATATACAAATCTGTATTTCTAATAGGAAAAATTTAAGTTGTATTTATTAATTTCCATTGATTAAAAGAAGAATGATAAAACATTTTACCCAAGGTCATAAGGCAATACAGTTCCTGGGCTGGGAAGAAAACTCTCAATTGAACTATTTATATTTTCCTTAATGTATTAATCTCTTCATAAATCATGTACCTTACAAACATATAGACCTCTTTGACTACTAAATATTTTTTACTCTTTTGTGTACTTTCTTTGACTTACTTTCTTGTATAATTAGATAAAATTCAACTATTTGGAGTCATTTAGTCTAAATTTCCTTTATTTATAACACATTTAATACTTAAGATGAGTTTAGAACCTTGTCCTTATACATAGTATATCATACGTACACAAACACATATGCATAATACACACATACACACATACATAATAGGCAATCTTCCTTTACTTCATTCTCTCTTTGGGCATAATTAGGCCAAACACTTTTGAGTGTTTCCAAACCTCATTTAGGATGCTCTACAATCTTTCAAGATTTAATGGAATGAGGACAATGTCATATGCAAAGAAGACCATCTCAAGATGACATCCCCATTTATAGAAACACTTCTTCCAATTGGCTTTTTTTAAAAATGTATTAAGGCAATATGGTTAAGTGACTTGCCCAAGGTCACAAAGCTAGGTAATTATTAAGTATCTGAGGCTAGATGTGAACTCAGGTCCTGCTGACTCCAGAGTTGGTGCTCTATCCACTGCACCACCTAGCTGCCCCCCCCCAAGTGACTTTTGCATGTGGACATCCTCCCAAAGAGTATCAATCATCTTTGGTAAGCCCCTATTTCCCTATTTTACTCCTTGCCTATCAAAACAGAAAATAGGCAAAGGAGATTACACTGCTCAAGACTGGGAAACTGAAGTGTTTTAATGAATACAAGCTGTTCCCAGAACAAAAGTACATCTTTTTTAAAAACAATATTCTTCCAGTATTAAAGTTATGGATCATTCCAACTGCAACATGGAGGTGCCTGGGGGCTAGAGAAGGCTACACCTTCTAAATGATTAATAACTACATTAGAAATGTGGCAGAAGAGCTGGATTCAAAGATGAGTGATTTGGAAGAAGGTGGCTGATAATGTGCCAGAAGCAAAGAATGGGCAAAAGATGGGCAGCCCAGGTGCTCAGTAAGTATCCAAAGAATGAAAAGAGAGCTGGAGGAAGACTTCGAGAAAGCAGGATGGACCTCCTATGCAAGATTTATATGAGAAGCAAGGAGGTTGCTGCAATCTGCACTGCTGGAGAAAGAAGTCATGCTGATGACATCCCAACACCATCATGAAATCCAATCCAACAGCAGACAGAATTTCTCAAACTGTGTTCCACTAAGACACAAAGGTTCTGCAATGTATTCTCCTTGACTCCACCAAGAAAATATTAGTAACACAGAACAAGGCTACACCACAAATCCCTCTCTTTGGCATTTTTGTCAGCCACACATAAACATATATTTTTTTGCCATGATTCAGACACTGCGAATTAGCCTATACATATTTACAGCTGAAACATTGTTTCTGGAACAGAAAAGGATCGTAGTGTCATCAACCTACTGAGTCCAGGAATCAGAGAATGTCAAAGTTAGGAGGAATTATAGTTCGCCACTAGTGGCCACCTAGTCTACAACACACA